>NW_026893741.1:300000-454349 GCF_032452875.1 Bos javanicus | reverse complement strand
GAGAGATGGCCTAGGCGACTATTTATATGCTAATCAGAGATGTCAAGAATAATAGTATGAGGAGAGCTCAGTAGGAAAATTCGGTGGAGAAAAGAGACTGAGGAGCTTGGTTTATGCGGAAGACCAATCAAACTTCAAGACAAGAAGTTTGCACCACTTACGTGGCCGCAGGCGCCCTCTCGAATAGCGAAAGGTGCCTCACCCTAGACACCTTCTCGAGTGGGTCTTAGCAGCCCAGGCATAATTAGTAAGCGTGGTGGGTTCCGCGCTCCAGATGGAGACTCAGCTGGAAGTTAAAGGGAAGAATGACAAGGAACTTTATGAATTGAGCTGTAAGTTAACTCTTTGACAGAGAGAGCGAGATGGTGGTGGGGGACAGCCCCCAGTGAAATCAGAGGTGAGAGCACAAAGCAATACAGTAGGCAGACTCCGGTTTTTTTGGGGGAGATGCTCGAGAATATCCGGGTGGACTCTGAGGCTCGATCCCGCATTTGCGTATGCCGAGCCTCCTTCCTCATGACCTTTGTCCAGAGTGGAATGCCTCCCCGGCTCCCGGCACATGATCAGTGCATGCTCAGTCACGATATCAGTGCCTGCTCAGCCACGTGATCACTGACGGCACAGTCACGTGATCAGCGCCTCTCAGTCACGTGATCACCGCATGATAAACACGTGATCAGTGAACGACCAGCCACGTGATCACTGCATGCGCGGTCAGGTGGTCAGTTCCTGATCAGCCACCTGATCAGTGCGTGCACAGTCCCTGATCAGCGCCTGTCAGTCACTGATCACTGCCTGATAAACACGTGATCAGTGCCCGAACAGCCACGTCATCAGTGCATGCGCAGTCACGTGATCAGTGCATGATAGCCACGTGATCAGTGCGTGCACAGTCCCATGATCAGCGCCTGTCAGTCACTGATCATTGCCTGATAAACACGTGATCAGTGCATGATGAGCCATGTGATCAGTGCCTGATCAGCCACGTCATCAGTGCATGCGCAGTCACGTCATCAGTGCATGATAGCCACGTGATCAGTGCATGCTCAGTCACGTGATCTGGACTTGATCAGCCACGTGATCAGTGCCTGCAGAGTCACGTGATCAGGGCCTGCTGAGCTGCGTGATTCCCGTCGGCTCATCTGCTTGACAATTGCCAGCTGAGCTGCGTGATTCCTGCCTGGTCACGTGCTTGATTATTGCCAGTTGAGCAGCATGATTCGTCACTGCTGAGCTCCATGCTTATTGCCTGCTGATTGCGGGTTCGTGTCTGCTCAGCTCTTTGAGTATTGCCTCCTGAGGTCCCTGTTCGGTCGCCACCTGCCGGGGACCAGCCCCAACTGATCCAGGGTATTCGAAGGAGAGATGGCCTAGGCGACTATTTATATGCTAATCAGAGATGTCAAGAATAATAGTATGAGGAGAGCTCAGTAGGAAAATTCGGTGGAGAAAAGAGACTGAGTAGCTTGGTTTATGCGGAAGACCAATCAAACTTCAAGACAAGAAGTTTGCACCACTTACGTAGGCCGCAGGCGCCCTCTCGAATAGCGAAAGGTGCCTCACCCTAGACACCTTCTCGAGTGGGTCTTAGCAGCCCAGGCATAATTAGTAAGCGTGGTGGGTTCCGCTCTCCAGATGGAGACTCAGCTGGAAGTTAAAGGGAAGAATGACAAGGAACTTTATCAATTGGAGCTGTAAGTTAACTCTTTGACAGAGAGAGCGAGATGGTGGTGGGGGACAGCCCCAGTGAAATCAGAGGTGAGAGCACAAAGCAATACAGTAGGCAGACTCCGGTTTTTTTGGGGGGAGATGCTCGAGAACATCCGGGTGGACTCCTGAGGCTCGATCCCGCATTTGCGTATGCCGAGCCTCCTTCCTCATGACCTTTGTCCAGAGTGGAATGCCTCCCCGGCTCCCGGCACATGATCAGTGCATGCTCAGTCACGATATCAGTGCCTGCTCAGCCACGTGATCACTGACGGCACAGTCACGTGATCAGCGCCTCTCAGTCACGTGATCACCGTATGATAAACACGTGATGATCAGTGAACGACCAGCCACGTGATCACTGCATGCGCGGTCAGGTGGTCAGTTCCTGATCAGCCACCTGATCAGTGCGTGCACAGTCCCCTGATCAGCGCCTGTCAGTCACTGATCACTGCCTGATAAACACGTGATCAGTGCCCGAACAGCCACGTCATCAGTGCATGCGCAGTCACGTGATCAGTGCATGATAGCCACGTGATCAGTGCGTGCACAGTCCCATGATCAGCGCCTGTCAGTCACTGATCATTGCCTGATAAACACGTGATCAGTGCATGATGAGCCATGTGATCAGTGCCCGATCAGCCACGTCATCAGTGATGCGCAGTCACATCAGTGCATGATAGCCACGTGACAGTGCGCATGTCAGTCACGTGATCTGGACTTGATCAGCCACGTGATCAGTGCCTGCAGAGTCACGTGATCAGGGCCTGCTTGAGCTGCGTGATTCCTGTCGGCTCATCTGCTTGACAATTGCCAGCTGAGCTGCGTGATTCCTGCCTGGTCACGTGCTTGATTATTGCCAGTTGAGCAGCATGATTCGTCACTGCTGAGCTCCATGCTTATTGCCTGCTGATTGCGTGGTTCGTGTCTGCTCAGCTCTTGAGTATTGCCTCCTGAGGTCCCTGTTCGGTCGCCACCTGCCGGGGACCAGCCCCAACTGATCCAGGGTATTCGAAGGAGAGATGGCCTAGGCGACTATTTATATGCTAATCAGAGATGTCAAGAATAATAGTATGAGGAGAGCTCAGTAGGAAAATTCGGTGGAGAAAAGAGACTGAGTAGCTTGGTTTACGCGGAAGACCAATCAAACTTCAAGACAAGAAGTTTGCACCACTTACGGGCCGCAGGCGCCTCTCGAATAGCGAAAGGTGCCTCACCCTAGACACCTTCTCGAGTGGGTCTTAGCAGCCCAGGCATAATTAGTAAGCGTGGTGGGTTCCGCGCTCCAGATGGAGACTCAGCTGGAAGTTAAAGGGAAGAATGACAAGGAACTTTATGAATTGAGCTGTAAGTTAACTCTTTGACAGAGAGAGCGAGATGGTGGTGGGGGACAGCCCCCAGTGAAATCAGAGGTGAGAGCACAAAGCAATACAGTAGGCAGACTCCGGTTTTTTTGGGGGGAGATGCTCGAGAATATCCGGGTGGACTCCTGAGGCTCGATCCCGCATTTGCGTATGCCGAGCCTCCTTCCCATGACCTTTGTCCAGAGTGGAATGCCTCCCCGGCTCCCGGCACATGATCAGTGCATGCTCAGTCACGATATCAGTGCCTGCTCAGCCACGTGATCACTGACGGCACAGTCACGTGATCAGCGCCTCAGTCACGTGATCACCGTATGATAAACACGTGATCAGTGAACGACCAGCCACGTGATCACTGCATGCGCGGTCAGGTGGTCAGTTCCTGATCAGCCACCTGATCAGTGCGTGCACAGTCCCCTGATCAGCGCCTGTCAGTCACTGATCACTGCCTGATAAACACGTGATCAGTGCCCGAACAGCCACGTCATCAGTGCATGCGCAGTCACGTGATCAGTGCATGATAGCCACGTGATCAGTGCGTGCACAGTCCCATGATCAGCGCCTGTCAGTCACTGATCATTGCCTGATAAACACGTGATCAGTGCATGATGAGCCATGTGATCAGTGCCCGATCAGCCACGTCATCAGTGCATGCGCAGTCACGTCATCAGTGCATGATAGCCACGTGATCAGTGCATGCTCAGTCACGTGATCTGGACTTGATCAGCCACGTGATCAGTGCCTGCAGAGTCACGTGATCAGGGCCTGCTGAGCTGCGTGATTCCTGCCGGCTCATCTGCATGACAATTGCCAGCTGAGCTGCGTGATTCCTGTCGGCTCATCTGCTTGACAATTGCCAGCTGAGCTGCGTGATTCCTGCCTGGTCACGTGCTTGATTATTGCCAGTTGAGCAGCATGATTCGTCACTGCTGAGCTCCATGCTTATTGCCTGCTGATTGCGTGGTTCGTGTCTGCTCAGCTCTTTGAGTATTGCCTCCTGAGGTCCCTGTTCGGTCGCCACCTGCCGGGGACCAGCCCCAACTGATCCAGGGTATTCGAAGGAGAGATGGCCTAGGCGACTATTTATATGCTAATCAGAGATGTCAAGAATAATAGTATGAGGAGAGCTCAGTAGGAAAATTCGGTGGAGAAAAGAGACTGAGTAGCTTGGTTTACGCGGAAGACCAATCAAACTTCAAGACAAGAAGTTTGCACCACTTACGTAGGCCGCAGGCGCCTCTCGAATAGCGAAAGGTGCCTCACCCTAGACACCTTCTCGAGTGGGTCTTAGCAGCCCAGGCATAATTAGTAAGCGTGGTGGGTTCCGCGCTCCAGATGGAGACTCAGCTGGAAGTTAAAGGGAAGAATGACAAGGAACTTTATGAATTGGAGCTGTAAGTTAACTCTTTGACAGAGAGAGCGAGATGGTGGTGGGGGACAGCCCCCAGTGAAATCAGAGGTGAGAGCACAAAGCAATACAGTAGGCAGACTCCGGTTTTTTTGGGGGGGAGATGCTCGAGAATATCCGGGTGGACTCCTGAGGCTCGATCCCGCATTTGCGTATGCCGAGCCTCCTTCCTCATGACCTTTGTCCAGAGTGGAATGCCTCCCCGGCTCCCGGCACATGATCAGTGCATGCTCAGTCACGATATCAGTGCCTGCTCAGCCACGTGATCACTGACGGCACAGTCACGTGATCAGCGCCCTCAGTCACGTGATCACCGTATGATAAACACGTGATCAGTGAACGACCAGCCAGGTGATCACTGCATGCGCGGTCAGGTGGTCAGTTCCTGATCAGCCACCTGATCAGTGCGTGCACAGTCCCCTGATCAGCGCCTGTCAGTCACTGATCACTGCCTGATAAACACGTGATCAGTGCCCGAACAGCCACGTCATCAGTGCATGCGCAGTCACGTGATCAGTGCATGATAGCCACGTGATCAGTGCGTGCACAGTCCCATGATCAGCGCCTGTCAGTCACTGATCATTGCCTGATAAACACGTGATCAGTGCATGATGAGCCATGTGATCAGTGCCCGATCAGCCACGTCATCAGTGCATGCGCAGTCACGTCATCAGTGCATGATAGCCACGTGATCAGTGCATGCTCAGTCACGTGATCTGGACTTGATCAGCCACGTGATCAGTGCCTGCAGAGTCACGTGATCAGGGCCTGCTGAGCTGCGTGATTCCTGCCGGCTCATCTGCATGACAATTGCCAGCTGAGCTGCGTGATTCCTGTCGGCTCATCTGCTTGACAATTGCCAGCTGAGCTGCGTGATTCCTGCCTGGTCACGTGCTTGATTATTGCCAGTTGAGCAGCATGATTCGTCACTGCTGAGCTCCATGCTTATTGCCTGCTGATTGCGTGGTTCGTGTCTGCTCAGCTCTTTGAGTATTGCCTCCTGAGGTCCCTGTTCGGTCGCCACCTGCCGGGGACCAGCCCCAACTGATCCAGGGTATTCGAAGGAGAGATGGCCTAGGCGACTATTTATATGCTAATCAGAGATGTCAAGAATAATAGTATGAGGAGAGCTCAGTAGGAAAATTCGGTGGAGAAAAGAGACTGAGTAGCTTGGTTTACGCGGAAGACCAATCAAACTTCAAGACAAGAAGTTTGCACCACTTACGTAGGCCGCAGGCGCCCTCTCGAATAGCGAAAGGTGCCTCACCCTAGACACCTTCTCGAGTGGGTCTTAGCAGCCCAGGCATAATTAGTAAGCGTGGTGGGTTCCGCGCTCCAGATGGAGACTCAGCTGGAAGTTAAAGGGAAGAATGACAAGGAACTTTATGAATTGGAGCTGTAAGTTAACTCTTTGACAGAGAGAGCGAGATGGTGGTGGGGGACAGCCCCCAGTGAAATCAGAGGTGAGAGCACAAAGCAATACAGTAGGCAGACTCCGGTTTTGGGGGGAGATGCTCGAGAATATCCGGGTGGACTCCTGAGGCTCGATCCCGCATTTGCGTATGCCGAGCCTCCTTCCTCATGACCTTTGTCCAGAGTGGAATGCCTCCCCGGCTCCCGGCACATGATCAGTGCATGCTCAGTCACGATATCAGTGCCTGCTCAGCCACGTGATCACTGACGGCACAGTCACGTGATCAGCGCCTCTCAGTCACGTGATCACCGTATGATAAACACGTGATCAGTGAACGACCAGCCACGTGATCACTGCATGCGCGGTCAGGTGGTCAGTTCCTGATCAGCCACCTGATCAGTGCGTGCACAGTCCCCTGATCAGCGCCTGTCAGTCACTGATCACTGCCTGATAAACACGTGATCAGTGCCCGAACAGCCACGTCATCAGTGCATGCGCAGTCACGTGATCAGTGCATGATAGCCACGTGATCAGTGCGTGCACAGTCCCATGATCAGCGCCTGTCAGTCACTGATCATTGCCTGATAAACACGTGATCAGTGCATGATGAGCCATGTGATCAGTGCCCGATCAGCCACGTCATCAGTGCATGCGCAGTCACGTCATCAGTGCATGATAGCCACGTGATCAGTGCATGCTCAGTCACGTGATCTGGACTTGATCAGCCACGTGATCAGTGCCTGCAGAGTCACGTGATCAGGGCCTGCTGAGCTGCGTGATTCCTGCCGGCTCATCTGCTTGACAATTGCCAGCTGAGCTGCGTGATTCCTGCCTGGTCACGTGCTTGATTATTGCCAGTTGAGCAGCATGATTCGTCACTGCTGAGCTCCATGCTTATTGCCTGCTGATTGCGTGGTTCGTGTCTGCTCAGCTCTTTGAGTATTGCCTCCTGAGGTCCCTGTTCGGTCGCCACCTGCCGGGGACCAGCCCCAACTGATCCAGGGTATTCGAAGGAGAGATGGCCTAGGCGACTATTTATATGCTAATCAGAGATGTCAAGAATAATAGTATGAGGAGAGCTCAGTAGGAAAATTCGGTGGAGAAAAGAGACTGAGTAGCTTGGTTTACGCGGAAGACCAATCAAACTTCAAGACAAGAAGTTTGCACCACTTACGTAGGCCGCAGGCGCCCTCTCGAATAGCGAAAGGTGCCTCACCCTAGACACCTTCTCGAGTGGGTCTTAGCAGCCCAGGCATAATTAGTAAGCGTGGTGGGTTCCGCGCTCCAGATGGAGACTCAGCTGGAAGTTAAAGGGAAGAATGACAAGGAACTTTATGAATTGGAGCTGTAAGTTAACTCTTTGACAGAGAGAGCGAGATGGTGGTGGGGGACAGCCCCCAGTGAAATCAGAGGTGAGAGCACAAAGCAATACAGTAGGCAGACTCCGGTTTTTTGGGGGGAGATGCTCGAGAATATCCGGGTGGACTCCTGAGGCTCGATCCCGCATTTGCGTATGCCGAGCCTCCTTCCTCATGACCTTTGTCCAGAGTGGAATGCCTCCCCGGCTCCCGGCACATGATCAGTGCATGCTCAGTCACGATATCAGTGCCTGCTCAGCCACGTGATCACTGACGGCACAGTCACGTGATCAGCGCCTCTCAGTCACGTGATCACCGTATGATAAACACGTGATCAGTGAACGACCAGCCACGTGATCACTGCATGCGCGGTCAGGTGGTCAGTTCCTGATCAGCCACCTGATCAGTGCGTGCACAGTCCCCTGATCAGCGCTGTCAGTCACTGATCACTGCCTGATAAACACGTGATCAGTGCCCGAACAGCCACGTCATCAGTGCATGCGCAGTCACGTGATCAGTGCATGATAGCCACGTGATCAGTGCGTGCACAGTCCCATGATCAGCGCCTGTCAGTCACTGATCATTGCCTGATAAACACGTGATCAGTGCATGATGAGCCATGTGATCAGTGCCCGATCAGCCACGTCATCAGTGCATGCGCAGTCACGTCATCAGTGCATGATAGCCACGTGATCAGTGCATGCTCAGTCACGTGATCTGGACTTGATCAGCCACGTGATCAGTGCCTGCAGAGTCACGTGATCAGGGCCTGCTGAGCTGCGTGATTCCTGTCGGCTCATCTGCTTGACAATTGCCAGCTGAGCTGCGTGATTCCTGCCTGGTCACGTGCTTGATTATTGCCAGTTGAGCAGCATGATTCGTCACTGCTGAGCTCCATGCTTATTGCCTGCTGATTGCGTGGTTCGTGTCTGCTCAGCTCTTTGAGTATTGCCTCCTGAGGTCCCTGTTCGGTCGCCACCTGCCGGGGACCAGCCCCAACTGATCCAGGGTATTCGAAGGAGAGATGGCCTAGGCGACTATTTATATGCTAATCAGAGATGTCAAGAATAATAGTATGAGGAGAGCTCAGTAGGAAAATTCGGTGGAGAAAAGAGACTGAGTAGCTTGGTTTACGCGGAAGACCAATCAAACTTCAAGACAAGAAGTTTGCACCACTTACGTAGGCCGCAGGCGCCCTCTCGAATAGCGAAAGGTGCCTCACCCTAGACACCTTCTCGAGTGGGTCTTAGCAGCCCAGGCATAATTAGTAAGCGTGGTGGGTTCCGCGCTCCAGATGGAGACTCAGCTGGAAGTTAAAGGGAAGAATGACAAGGAACTTTATGAATTGGAGCTGTAAGTTAACTCTTTGACAGAGAGAGCGAGATGGTGGTGGGGGACAGCCCCCAGTGAAATCAGAGGTGAGAGCACAAAGCAATACAGTAGGCAGACTCCGGTTTTTTTGGGGGGAGATGCTCGAGAATATCCGGGTGGACTCCTGAGGCTCGATCCCGCATTTGCGTATGCCGAGCCTCCTTCCTCATGACCTTTGTCCAGAGTGGAATGCCTCCCCGGCTCCCGGCACATGATCAGTGCATGCTCAGTCACGATATCAGTGCCTGCTCAGCCACGTGATCACTGACGGCACAGTCACGTGATCAGCGCCTCTCAGTCACGTGATCACCGTATGATAAACACGTGATCAGTGAACGACCAGCCACGTGATCACTGCATGCGCGGTCAGGTGGTCAGTTCCTGATCAGCCACCTGATCAGTGCGTGCACAGTCCCCTGATCAGCGCCTGTCAGTCACTGATCACTGCCTGATAAACACGTGATCAGTGCCCGAACAGCCACGTCATCAGTGCATGCGCAGTCACGTGATCAGTGCATGATAGCCACGTGATCAGTGCGTGCACAGTCCCATGATCAGCGCCTGTCAGTCACTGATCATTGCCTGATAAACACGTGATCAGTGCATGATGAGCCATGTGATCAGTGCCCGATCAGCCACGCCATCAGTGCATGCGCAGTCACGTCATCAGTGCATGATAGCCACGTGATCAGTGCATGCTCAGTCACGTGATCTGGACTTGATCAGCCACGTGATCAGTGCCTGCAGAGTCACGTGATCAGGGCCTGCTGAGCTGCGTGATTCCTGCCGGCTCATCTGCATGACAATTGCCAGCTGAGCTGCGTGATTCCTGTCGGCTCATCTGCTTGACAATTGCCAGCTGAGCTGCGTGATTCCTGCCTGGTCACGTGCTTGATTATTGCCAGTTGAGCAGCATGATTCGTCACTGCTGAGCTCCATGCTTATTGCCTGCTGATTGCGTGGTTCGTGTCTGCTCAGCTCTTTGAGTATTGCCTCCTGAGGTCCCTGTTCGGTCGCCACCTGCCGGGGACCAGCCCCAACTGATCCAGGGTATTCGAAGGAGAGATGGCCTAGGCGACTATTTATATGCTAATCAGAGATGTCAAGAATAATAGTATGAGGAGAGCTCAGTAGGAAAATTCGGTGGAGAAAAGAGACTGAGAGCTTGGTTTACGCGGAAGACCAATCAAACTTCAAGACAAGAAGTTTGCACCACTTACGTAGGCCGCAGGCGCCCTCTCGAATAGCGAAAGGTGCCTCACCCTAGACACCTTCTCGAGTGGGTCTTAGCAGCCCAGGCATAATTAGTAAGCGTGGTGGGTTCCGCGCTCCAGATGGAGACTCAGCTGGAAGTTAAAGGGAAGAATGACAAGGAACTTTATGAATTGAGCTGTAAGTTAACTCTTTGACAGAGAGAGCGAGATGGTGGTGGGGGACAGCCCCCAGTGAAATCAGAGGTGAGAGCACAAAGCAATACAGTAGGCAGACTCCGGTTTTTTTGGGGGGGAGATGCTCGAGAATATCCGGGTGGACTCCTGAGGCTCGATCCCGCATTTGCGTATGCCGAGCCTCCTTCCTCATGACCTTTGTCCAGAGTGGAATGCCTCCCCGGCTCCCGGCACATGATCAGTGCATGCTCAGTCACGATATCAGTGCCTGCTCAGCCACGTGATCACTGACGGCACAGTCACGTGATCAGCGCCTCTCAGTCACGTGATCACCGTATGATAAACACGTGATCAGTGAACGACCAGCCACGTGATCACTGCATGCGCGGTCAGGTGGTCAGTTCCTGATCAGCCACCTGATCAGTGCGTGCACAGTCCCCTGATCAGCGCCTGTCAGTCACTGATCACTGCCTGATAAACACGTGATCAGTGCCCGAACAGCCACGTCATCAGTGCATGCGCAGTCACGTGATCAGTGCATGATAGCCACGTGATCAGTGCGTGCACAGTCCCATGATCAGCGCCTGTCAGTCACTGATCATTGCCTGATAAACACGTGATCAGTGCATGATGAGCCATGTGATCAGTGCCCGATCAGCCACGTCATCAGTGCATGCGCAGTCACGTCATCAGTGCATGATAGCCACGTGATCAGTGCATGCTCAGTCACGTGATCTGGACTTGATCAGCCACGTGATCAGTGCCTGCAGAGTCACGTGATCAGGGCCTGCTGAGCTGCGTGATTCCTGCCGGCTCATCTGCATGACAATTGCCAGCTGAGCTGCGTGATTCCTGTCGGCTCATCTGCTTGACAATTGCCAGCTGAGCTGCGTGATTCCTGCCTGGTCACGTGCTTGATTATTGCCAGTTGAGCAGCATGATTCGTCACTGCTGAGCTCCATGCTTATTGCCTGCTGATTGCGTGGTTCGTGTCTGCTCAGCTCTTTGAGTATTGCCTCCTGAGGTCCCTGTTCGGTCGCCACCTGCCGGGGACCAGCCCCAACTGATCCAGGGTATTCGAAGGAGAGATGGCCTAGGCGACTATTTATATGCTAATCAGAGATGTCAAGAATAATAGTATGAGGAGAGCTCAGTAGGAAAATTCGGTGGAGAAAAGAGACTGAGTAGCTTGGTTTACGCGGAAGACCAATCAAACTTCAAGACAAGAAGTTTGCACCACTTACGTAGGCCGCAGGCGCCCTCTCGAATAGCGAAAGGTGCCTCACCCTAGACACCTTCTCGAGTGGGTCTTAGCAGCCCAGGCATAATTAGTAAGCGTGGTGGGTTCCGCGCTCCAGATGGAGACTCAGCTGGAAGTTAAAGGGAAGAATGACAAGGAACTTTATGAATTGGAGCTGTAAGTTAACTCTTTGACAGAGAGAGCGAGATGGTGGTGGGGGACAGCCCCCAGTGAAATCAGAGGTGAGAGCACAAAGCAATACAGTAGGCAGACTCCGGTTTTGGGGGGGAGATGCTCGAGAATATCCGGGTGGACTCCTGAGGCTCGATCCCGCATTTGCGTATGCCGAGCCTCCTTCCTCATGACCTTTGTCCAGAGTGGAATGCCTCCCCGGCTCCCGGCACATGATCAGTGCATGCTCAGTCACGATATCAGTGCCTGCTCAGCCACGTGATCACTGACGGCACAGTCACGTGATCAGCGCCTCTCAGTCACGTGATCACCGTATGATAAACACGTGATCAGTGAACGACCAGCCACGTGATCACTGCATGCGCGGTCAGGTGGTCAGTTCCTGATCAGCCACCTGATCAGTGCGTGCACAGTCCCCTGATCAGCGCCTGTCAGTCACTGATCACTGCCTGATAAACACGTGATCAGTGCCCGAACAGCCACGTCATCAGTGCATGCGCAGTCACGTGATCAGTGCATGATAGCCACGTGATCAGTGCGTGCACAGTCCCATGATCAGCGCCTGTCAGTCACTGATCATTGCCTGATAAACACGTGATCAGTGCATGATGAGCCATGTGATCAGTGCCCGATCAGCCACGTCATCAGTGCATGCGCAGTCACGTCATCAGTGCATGATAGCCACGTGATCAGTGCATGCTCAGTCACGTGATCTGGACTTGATCAGCCACGTGATCAGTGCCTGCAGAGTCACGTGATCAGGGCCTGCTGAGCTGCGTGATTCCTGCCGGCTCATCTGCATGACAATTGCCAGCTGAGCTGCGTGATTCCTGTCGGCTCATCTGCTTGACAATTGCCAGCTGAGCTGCGTGATTCCTGCCTGGTCACGTGCTTGATTATTGCCAGTTGAGCAGCATGATTCGTCACTGCTGAGCTCCATGCTTATTGCCTGCTGATTGCGTGGTTCGTGTCTGCTCAGCTCTTTGAGTATTGCCTCCTGAGGTCCCTGTTCGGTCGCCACCTGCCGGGGACCAGCCCCAACTGATCCAGGGTATTCGAAGGAGAGATGGCCTAGGCGACTATTTATATGCTAATCAGAGATGTCAAGAATAATAGTATGAGGAGAGCTCAGTAGGAAAATTCGGTGGAGAAAAGAGACTGAGTAGCTTGGTTTACGCGGAAGACCAATCAAACTTCAAGACAAGAAGTTTGCACCACTTACGTAGGCCGCAGGCGCCCTCTCGAATAGCGAAAGGTGCCTCACCCTAGACACCTTCTCGAGTGGGTCTTAGCAGCCCAGGCATAATTAGTAAGCGTGGTGGGTTCCGCGCTCCAGATGGAGACTCAGCTGGAAGTTAAAGGGAAGAATGACAAGGAACTTTATGAATTGGAGCTGTAAGTTAACTCTTTGACAGAGAGAGCGAGATGGTGGTGGGGGACAGCCCCCAGTGAAATCAGAGGTGAGAGCACAAAGCAATACAGTAGGCAGACTCCGGTTTTTTTGGGGGGAGATGCTCGAGAATATCCGGGTGGACTCCTGAGGCTCGATCCCGCATTTGCGTATGCCGAGCCTCCTTCCTCATGACCTTTGTCCAGAGTGGAATGCCTCCCCGGCTCCCGGCACATGATCAGTGCATGCTCAGTCACGATATCAGTGCCTGCTCAGCCACGTGATCACTGACGGCACAGTCACGTGATCAGCGCCTCTCAGTCACGTGATCACCGTATGATAAACACGTGATCAGTGAACGACCAGCCACGTGATCACTGCATGCGCGGTCAGGTGGTCAGTTCCTGATCAGCCACCTGATCAGTGCGTGCACAGTCCCCTGATCAGCGCCTGTCAGTCACTGATCACTGCCTGATAAACACGTGATCAGTGCCCGAACAGCCACGTCATCAGTGCATGCGCAGTCACGTGATCAGTGCATGATAGCCACGTGATCAGTGCGTGCACAGTCCCATGATCAGCGCCTGTCAGTCACTGATCATTGCCTGATAAACACGTGATCAGTGCATGATGAGCCATGTGATCAGTGCCCGATCAGCCACGTCATCAGTGCATGCGCAGTCACGTCATCAGTGCATGATAGCCACGTGATCAGTGCATGCTCAGTCACGTGATCTGGACTTGATCAGCCACGTGATCAGTGCCTGCAGAGTCACGTGATCAGGGCCTGCTGAGCTGCGTGATTCCTGCCGGCTCATCTGCATGACAATTGCCAGCTGAGCTGCGTGATTCCTGTCGGCTCATCTGCTTGACAATTGCCAGCTGAGCTGCGTGATTCCTGCCTGGTCACGTGCTTGATTATTGCCAGTTGAGCAGCATGATTCGTCACTGCTGAGCTCCATGCTTATTGCCTGCTGATTGCGTGGTTCGTGTCTGCTCAGCTCTTTGAGTATTGCCTCCTGAGGTCCCTGTTCGGTCGCCACCTGCCGGGGACCAGCCCCAACTGATCCAGGGTATTCGAAGGAGAGATGGCCTAGGCGACTATTTATATGCTAATCAGAGATGTCAAGAATAATAGTATGAGGAGAGCTCAGTAGGAAAATTCGGTGGAGAAAAGAGACTGAGTAGCTTGGTTTACGCGGAAGACCAATCAAACTTCAAGACAAGAAGTTTGCACCACTTACGTAGGCCGCAGGCGCCCTCTCGAATAGCGAAAGGTGCCTCACCCTAGACACCTTCTCGAGTGGGTCTTAGCAGCCCAGGCATAATTAGTAAGCGTGGTGGGTTCCGCGCTCCAGATGGAGACTCAGCTGGAAGTTAAAGGGAAGAATGACAAGGAACTTTATGAATTGGAGCTGTAAGTTAACTCTTTGACAGAGAGAGCGAGATGGTGGTGGGGGACAGCCCCCAGTGAAATCAGAGGTGAGAGCACAAAGCAATACAGTAGGCAGACTCCGGTTTTTTTGGGGGGGAGATGCTCGAGAATATCCGGGTGGACTCCTGAGGCTCGATCCCGCATTTGCGTATGCCGAGCCTCCTTCCTCATGACCTTTGTCCAGAGTGGAATGCCTCCCCGGCTCCCGGCACATGATCAGTGCATGCTCAGTCACGATATCAGTGCCTGCTCAGCCACGTGATCACTGACGGCACAGTCACGTGATCAGCGCCTCTCAGTCACGTGATCACCGTATGATAAACACGTGATCAGTGAACGACCAGCCACGTGATCACTGCATGCGCGGTCAGGTGGTCAGTTCCTGATCAGCCACCTGATCAGTGCGTGCACAGTCCCCTGATCAGCGCCTGTCAGTCACTGATCACTGCCTGATAAACACGTGATCAGTGCCCGAACAGCCACGTCATCAGTGCATGCGCAGTCACGTGATCAGTGCATGATAGCCACGTGATCAGTGCGTGCACAGTCCCATGATCAGCGCCTGTCAGTCAGTGATCATTGCCTGATAAACACGTGATCAGTGCATGATGAGCAATGTGATCAGTGCCCGATCAGCCAGGTCATCAGTGCATGCGCAGTCACGTCATCAGTGCATGATAGCCACGTGATCAGTGCATGCTCAGTCACGTGATCTGGACTTGATCAGCCACGTGATCAGTGCCTGCAGAGTCACGTGATCAGGGCCTGCTGAGCTGCGTGATTCCTGCCAGCTCATCTGCATGACAATTGCCAGCTGAGCTGCGTGATTCCTGTCGGCTCATCTGCTTGACAATTGCCAGCTGAGCTGCGTGATTCCTGCCTGGTCACGTGCTTGATTATTGCCAGTTGAGCAGCATGATTCGTCACTGCTGAGCTCCATGCTTATTGCCTGCTGATTGCGTGGTTTCGTGTCTGCTCAGCTCTTTGAGTATTGCCTCCTGAGGTCCCTGTTCGGTCGCCACCTGCCGGGGACCAGCCCCAACTGATCCAGGGTATTCGAAGGAGAGATGGCCTAGGCGACTATTTATATGCTAATCAGAGATGTCAAGAATAATAGAATGAGGAGAGCTCAGTAGGAAAATTCGGTGGAGAAAAGAGACTGAGTAGCTTGGTTTACGCGGAAGACCAATCAAACTTCAGGACAAGAAGTTTGCACCACTTACGTAGGCCGCAGGCGCCCTCTCGAATAGCGAAAGGTGCCTCACCCTAGACACCTTCTCGAGTGGGTCTTAGCAGCCCAGGCATAATTAGTAAGCGTGGTGGGTTCCGCGCTCCAGATGGAGACTCAGCTGGAAGTTAAAGGGAAGAATGACAAGGAACTATATGAATTGGAGCTGTAAGTTAACTCTTTGACAGAGAGAGCGAGATGGTGGTGGGGGACAGCCCCCAGTGAAATCAGAGGTGAGAGCACAAAGCAATACAGTAGGCAGACTCTTTTTTGGGGGGAGATGCTCGAGAATATCCGGGTGGACTCCTGAGGCTCGATCCCGCATTTGCGTATGCCGAGCCTCCTTCCTCATGACCTTTGTCCAGAGTGGAATGCCTCCCGGCTCCCGGCACATGATCAGTGCATGCTCAGTCACGATATCAGTGCCTGCTCAGCCACGTGATCACTGACGGCACAGTCACGTGATCAGCGCCTCTCAGTCACGTGATCACCGTATGATAAACACGTGATCAGTGAACGACCAGCCACGTGATCACTGCATGCGCGGTCAGGTGGTCAGTTCCTGATCAGCCACCTGATCAGTGCGTGCACAGTCCCCTGATCAGCGCCTGTCAGTCACTGATCACTGCCTGATAAACACGTGATCAGTGCCCGAACAGCCACGTCATCAGTGCATGCGCAGTCACGTGATCAGTGCATGATAGCCACGTGATCAGTGCGTGCACAGTCCCATGATCAGCGCCTGTCAGTCACTGATCATTGCCTGATAAACACGTGATCAGTGCATGATGAGCCATGTGATCAGTGCCCGATCAGCCACGTCATCAGTGCATGCGCAGTCACGTCATCAGTGCATGATAGCCACGTGATCAGTGCATGCTCAGTCACGTGATCTGGACTTGATCAGCCACGTGATCAGTGCCTGCAGAGTCACGTGATCAGGGCCTGCTGAGCTGCGTGATTCCTGCCGGCTCATCTGCATGACAATTGCCAGCTGAGCTGCGTGATTCCTGTCGGCTCATCTGCTTGACAATTGCCAGCTGAGCTGCGTGATTCCTGCCTGGTCACGTGCTTGATTATTGCCAGTTGAGCAGCATGATTCGTCACTGCTGAGCTCCATGCTTATTGCCTGCTGATTGCGTGGTTCGTGTCTGCTCAGCTCTTTGAGTATTGCCTCCTGAGGTCCCTGTTCGGTCGCCACCTGCCGGGGACCAGCCCCAACTGATCCAGGGTATTCGAAGGAGAGATGGCCTAGGCGACTATTTATATGCTAATCAGAGATGTCAAGAATAATAGTATGAGGAGAGCTCAGTAGGAAAATTCGGTGGAGAAAAGAGACTGAGTAGCTTGGTTTACGCGGAAGACCAATCAAACTTCAAGACAAGAAGTTTGCACCACTTACGTAGGCCGCAGGCGCCCTCTCGAATAGCGAAAGGTGCCTCACCCTAGACACCTTCTCGAGTGGGTCTTAGCAGCCCAGGCATAATTAGGAAGCGTGGTGGGTTCCGCGCTCCAGATGGAGACTCAGCTGGAAGTTAAAGGAAGAATGACAAGGAACTTTATGAATTGGAGCTGTAAGTTAACTCTTTGACAGAGAGAGCGAGATGGTGGTGGGGGACAGCCCCAGTGAAATCAGAGGTGAGAGCACAAAGCAATACAGTAGGCAGACTCCGGTTTTGGGGGAGATGCTCGAGAATATCCGGGTGGACTCCTGAGGCTCGATCCCGCATTTGCGTATGCCGAGCCTCCTTCCTCATGACCTTTGTCCAGAGTGGAATGCCTCCCCGGCTCCCGGCACATGATCAGTGCATGCTCAGTCACGATATCAGTGCCTGCTCAGCCACGTGATCACTGACGGCACAGTCACGTGATCAGCGCCTCTCAGTCACGTGATCACCGTATGATAAACACGTGATCAGTGAACGACCAGCCAGGTGATCACTGCATGCGCGGTCAGGTGGTCAGTTCCTGATCAGCCACCTGATCAGTGCGTGCACAGTCCCCTGATCAGCGCTGTCAGTCACTGATCACTGCCTGATAAACACGTGATCAGTGCCCGAACAGCCACGTCATCAGTGCATGCGCAGTCACGTGATCAGTGCATGATAGCCACGTGATCAGGGCGTGCACAGTCCCATGATCAGCGCCTGTCAGTCACTGATCATTGCCTGATAAACACGTGATCAGTGCATGATGAGCCATGTGATCAGTGCCCGATCAGCCACGTCATCAGTGCATGCGCAGTCACGTCATCAGTGCATGATAGCCACGTGATCAGTGCCTGCTCAGTCACGTGATCTGGACTTGATCAGCCACGTGATCAGTGCCTGCAGAGTCACGTGATCAGGGCCTGCTGAGCTGCGTGATTCCTGCCGGCTCATCTGCATGACAATTGCCATCTGAGCTGCGTGATTCCTGTCGGCTCATCTGCTTGACAATTGCCAGCTGAGCTGCGTGATTCCTGCCTGGTCACGTGCTTGATTATTGCCAGTTGAGCAGCATGATTCGTCACTGCTGAGCTCCATGCTTATTGCCTGCTGATTGCGTGGTTCGTGTCTGCTCAGCTCTTTGAGTATTGCCTCCTGAGGTCCCTGTTCGGTCGCCACCTGCCGGGGACCAGCCCCAACTGATCCAGGTATTCGAAGGAGAGATGGCCTAGGCGACTATTTATATGCTAATCAGAGATGTCAAGAATAATAGTATGAGGAGAGCTCAGTAGGAAAATTCGTGGAGAAAAGAGACTGAGTAGCTTGGTTTACGCGGAAGACCAATCAAACTTCAAGACAAGAAGTTTGCACCACTTACGTAGGCCGCAGGCGCCCTCTCGAATAGCGAAAGGTGCCTCACCCTAGACACCTTCTCGAGTGGGTCTTAGCAGCCCAGGCATAATTAGTAAGCGTGGTGGGTTCCGCGCTCCAGATGGAGACTCAGCTGGAAGTTAAAGGGAAGAATGACAAGGAACTTTATGAATTGGAGCTGTAAGTTAACTCTTTGACAGAGAGAGCGAGATGGTGGTGGGGGACAGCCCCAGTGAAATCAGAGGTGAGAGCACAAAGCAATACAGTAGGCAGACTCTGGTTTTTGGGGGGAGATGCTCGAGAATATCCGGGTGGACTCCTGAGGCTCGATCCCGCATTTGCGTATGCCGAGCCTCCTTCCTCATGACCTTTGTCCAGAGTGGAATGCCTCCCCGGCTCCCGGCACATGATCAGTGCATGCTCAGTCACGATATCAGTGCCTGCTCAGCCACGTGATCACTGACGGCACAGTCATGTGATCAGCGCCTCTCAGTCACGTGATCACCGTATGATAAACACGTGATCAGTGAACGACCAGCCACGTGATCACTGCATGCGCGGTCAGGTGGTCAGTTCCTGATCAGCCACCTGATCAGTGCATGCACAGTCCCCTGATCAGCGCCTGTCAGTCACTGATCACTGCCTTATAAACACGTGATCAGTGCCCGAACAGCCACGTCATCAGTGCATGCGCAGTCACGTGATCAGTGCATGATAGCCACGTGATCAGTGCGTGCACAGTCCCATGATCAGCGCCTGTCAGTCACTGATCATTGCCTGATAAACACGTGATCAGTGCATGATGAGCCATGTGATCAGTGCCCGATCAGCCACGTCATCAGTGCATGCGCAGTCACGTCATCAGTGCATGATAGCCACGTGATCAGTGCATGCTCAGTCACGTGATCTGGACTTGATCAGCCACGTGATCAGTGCCTGCAGAGTCACGTGGTCAGGGCCTGCTGAGCTGCGTGATTCCTGCCCGCTCATCTGCTTGACAATTTCCAGCTGAGCTGCGTGATTCCTGCCTGGTCACGTGCTTGATTATTGCCAGTTGAGCAGCATGATTCGTCACTGCTGAGCTCCATGCTTATTGCCTGCTGATTGTGTGGTTCGTGTCTGCTCAGCTCTTTGAGTATTGCTCCTGAGGTCCCTGTTCGGTCGCCACCTGCCGGGGACCAGCCCCAACTGATCCAGGGTATTCGAAGGAGAGATGGCCTAGGCGACTATTTATATGCTAATCAGAGATGTCAAGAATAATAGTATGAGGAGAGCTCAGTAGGAAAATTCGGTGGAGAAAAGAGACTGAGTAGCTTGGTTTCCGCGGAAGACCAATCAAACTTCAAGACAAGAAGTTTGCACCACTTACGAGGCCGCAGGCGCCCTCTCGAATAGCGAAAGGTGCCTCACCCTAGACACCTTCTCGAGTGGGTCTTAGCAGCCCAGGCATAATTAGTAAGCGTGGTGGGTTCCGCGCTCCAGATGGAGACTCAGCTGGAAGTTAAAGGGAAGAATGACAAGGAACTTTATGAATTGGAGCTGTAAGTTAACTCTTTGACAGAGAGAGCGAGATGGTGGTGGGGGACAGCCCCCAGTGAAATCAGAGGTGAGAGCACAAAGCAATACAGTAGGCAGACTCCGGTTTTTTTGGGGGAGATGCTCGAGAATATCCGGGTGGACTCCTGAGGCTCGATCCCGCATTTGCGTATGCCGAGCCTCCTTCCTCATGACCTTTGTCCAGAGTGGAATGCCTCCCGGCTCCCGGCACATGATCAGTGCATGCTCAGTCACGATATCAGTGCCTGCTCAGCCACGTGATCACTGACGGCACAGTCACGTGATCAGCGCCTCTCAGTCACGTGATCACCGTATGATAAACACGTGATCAGTGAACGACCAGCCACGTGATCACTGCATGCGCGGTCAGGTGGTCAGTTCCTGATCAGCCACCTGATCAGTGCGTGCACAGTCCCCTGATCAGCGCCTGTCAGTCACTGATCACTGCCTGATAAACACGTGATCAGTGCCCGAACAGCCACGTCATCAGTGCATGCGCAGTCACGTGATCAGTGCATGATAGCCACGTGATCAGTGCGTGCACAGTCCCATGATCAGCGCCTGTCAGTCACTGATCATTGCCTGATAAACACGTGATCAGTGCATGATGAGCCATGTGATCAGTGCCCGATCAGCCACGTCATCAGTGCATGCGCAGTCACGTCATCAGTGCATGATAGCCACGTGATCAGTGCATGCTCAGTCACGTGATCTGGACTTGATCAGCCACGTGATCAGTGCCTGCAGAGTCACGTGATCAGGGCCTGCTGAGCTGCGTGATTCCTGCCGGCTCATCTGCATGACAATTGCCAGCTGAGCTGCGTGATTCCTGTCGGCTCATCTGCTTGACAATTGCCAGCTGAGCTGCGTGATTCCTGCCTGGTCACGTGCTTGATTATTGCCAGTTGAGCAGCATGATTCGTCACTGCTGAGCTCCATGCTTATTGCCTGCTGATTGCGTGGTTCGTGTCTGCTCAGCTCTTTGAGTATTGCCTCCTGAGGTCCCTGTTCGGTCGCCACATGCCGGGGACCAGCCCCAACTGATCCAGGGTATTCGAAGGAGAGATGGCCTAGGCGACTATTTATATGCTAATCAGAGATGTCAAGAATAATAGTATGAGGAGAGCTCAGTAGGAAAATTCGGTGGAGAAAAGAGACTGAGTAGCTTGGTTTACGCGGAAGACCAATCAAACTTCAAGACAAGAAGTTTGCACCACTTACGTAGGCCGCAGGCGCCTCTCGAATAGCGAAAGGTGCCTCACCCTAGACACCTTCTCGAGTGGGTCTTAGCAGCCCAGGCATAATTAGTAAGCGTGGTGGGTTCCGCGCTCCAGATGGAGACTCAGCTGGAAGTTAAAGGGAAGAATGACAAGGAACTTTATGAATTGGAGCTGTAAGTTAACTCTTTGACAGAGAGAGCGAGATGGTGGTGGGGGACAGCCCCCAGTGAAATCAGAGGTGAGAGCACAAAGCAATACAGTAGGCAGACTCCGGTTTTTGGGGGGAGATGCTCGAGAATATCCGGGTGGACTCCTGAGGCTCGATCCCGCATTTGCGTATGCCGAGCCTCCTTCCTCATGACCTTTGTCCAGAGTGGAATGCCTCCCCGGCTCCCGGCACATGATCAGTGCATGCTCAGTCACGATATCAGTGCCTGCTCAGCCACGTGATCACTGACGGCACAGTCACGTGATCAGCGCTCTCAGTCACGTGATCACCGTATGATAAACACGTGATCAGTGAACGACCAGCCACGTGATCACTGCATGCACGGTCAGGTGGTCAGTTCCTGATCAGCCACCTGATCAGTGCGTGCACAGTCCCCCGATCAGCGCCTGTCAGTCACTGATCACTGCCTGATAAACACGTGATCAGTGCCCGAACAGCCACGTCATCAGTGCATGCGCAGTCACGTGATCAGTGCATGATAGCCACGTGATCAGTGCGGCACAGTCCCATGATCAGCGCCTGTCAGTCACTGATCATTGCCTGATAAACACGTGATCAGTGCATGATGAGCCATGTGATCAGTGCCCGATCAGCCACGTCATCAGTGCATGCGCAGTCACGCCATCAGTGCATGATAGCCACGTGATCAGTGCATGCTCAGTCACGTGATCTGGACTTGATCAGCCACGTGATCAGTGCCTGCAGAGTCACGTGATCAGGGCCTGCTGAGCTGCGTGATTCCTGCCGGCTCATCTGCATGACAATTGCCAGCTGAGCTGCGTGATTCCTGTCGGCTCATCTGCTTGACAATTGCCAGCTGAGCTGCGTGATTCCTGCCTGGTCACGTGCTTGATTATTGCCAGTTGAGCAGCATGATTCGTCACTGCTGAGCTCCATGCTTATTGCCTGCTGACTGCGTGGTTCGTGTCTGCTCAGCTCTTTGAGTATTGCCTCCTGAGGTCCCTGTTCGGTCGCCACCTGCCGGGGACCAGCCCCAACTGATCCAGGGTATTCGAAGGAGAGATGGCCTAGGCGACTATTTATATGCTAATCAGAGATGTCAAGAATAATAGTATGAGGAGAGCTCAGTAGGAAAATTCGGTGGAGAAAAGAGACTGAGTAGCTTGGTTTACGCGGAAGACCAATCAAACTTCAAGACAAGAAGTTTGCACCACTTACGTAGGCCGCAGGCGCCCTCTCGAATAGCGAAAGGTGCCTCACCCTAGACACCTTCTCGAGTGGGTCTTAGCAGCCCAGGCATAATTAGTAAGCGTGGTGGGTTCCGCGCTCCAGATGGAGACTCAGCTGGAAGTTAAAGGGAAGAATGACAAGGAACTTTATGAATTGGAGCTGTAAGTTAACTCTTTGACAGAGAGAGCGAGATGGTGGTGGGGGACAGCCCCCAGTGAAATCAGAGGTGAGAGCACAAAGCAATACAGTAGGCAGACTCCGGTTTTTTTGGGGGAGATGCTCGAGAATATCCGGGTGGACTCCTGAGGCTCCATCCCGCATTTGCGTATGCCGAGCCTTCCTCATGACCTTTGTCCAGAGTGGAATGCCTCCCCGGCTCCCGGCACATGATCAGTGCATGCTCAGTCACGATATCAGTGCCTGCTCAGCCACGTGATCACTGACGGCACAGTCACGTGATCAGCGCCTCTCAGTCACGTGATCACCGTATGATAAACACGTGATCAGTGAACGACCAGCCACGTGATCACTGCATGCGCGGTCAGGTGGTCAGTTCCTGATCAGCCACCTGATCAGTGCGTGCACAGTCCCCTGATCAGCGCTGTCAGTCACTGATCACTGCCTGATAAACACGTGATCAGTGCCCGAACAGCCACGTCATCAGTGCATGCGCAGTCACGTGATCAGTGCATGATAGCCACGTGATCAGTGCGTGCACAGTCCCATGATCAGCGCCTGTCAGTCACTGATCATTGCCTGATAAACATGATCAGTGCATGATGAGCCATGTGATCAGTGCCCGATCAGCCACGTCATCAGTGCATGCGCAGTCACGTCATCAGTGCATGATAGCCACGTGATCAGTGCATGCTCAGTCACGTGATCTGGACTTGATCAGCCACGTGATCAGTGCCTGCAGAGTCACGTGATCAGGGCCTGCTGAGCTGCGTGATTCCTGCCGGCTCATCTGCATGACAATTGCCAGCTGAGCTGCGTGATTCCTGTCGGCTCATCTGCTTGACAATTGCCAGCTGAGCTGCGTGATTCCTGCCTGGTCACGTGCTTGATTATTGCCAGTTGAGCAGCATGATTCGTCACTGCTGAGCTCCATGCTTATTGCCTGCTGATTGCGTGGTTCGTGTCTGCTCAGCTCTTTGAGTATTGCCTCCTGAGGTCCCTGTTCGGTCGCCACCTGCCGGGGACCAGCCCCAACTGATCCAGGGTATTCGAAGGAGAGATGGCCTAGGCGACTATTTATATGCTAATCAGAGATGTCAAGAATAATAGTATGAGGAGAGCTCAGTAGGAAAATTCGGTGGAGAAAAGAGACTGAGTAGCTTGGTTTACGCGGAAGACCAATCAAACTTCAAGACAAGAAGTTTGCACCACTTACGGCAGGCGCCCTCTCGAATGCGAAAGGTGCCTCACCCTAGACACCTTCTCGAGTGGGTCTTAGCAGCCCAGGCATAATTAGTAAGCGTGGTGGGTTCCGCGCTCCAGATGGAGACTCAGCTGGAAGTTAAAGGGAAGAATGACAAGGAACTTTATGAATTGGAGCTGTAAGTTAACTCTTTGACAGAGAGAGCGAGATGGTGGTGGGGACAGCCCCCAGTGAAATCAGAGGTGAGAGCACAAAGCAATACAGTAGGCAGACTCCGGTTTTTGGGGGAGATGCTCGAGAATATCCGGGTGGACTCCTGAGGCTCGATCCCGCATTTGCGTATGCCGAGCCTCCTTCCTCATGACCTTTGTCCAGAGTGAATGCCTCCCCGGCTCCCGGCACATGATCAGTGCATGCTCAGTCACGATATCAGTGCCTGCTCAGCCACGTGATCACTGACGGCACAGTCACGTGATCAGCGCCTCTCAGTCACGTGATCACCGTATGATAAACACGTGATCAGTGAACGACCAGCCACGTGATCACTGCATGCGCGGTCAGGTGGTCAGTTCCTGATCAGCCACCTGATCAGTGCGTGCACAGTCCCCTGATCAGCGCCTGTCAGTCACTGATCACTGCCTGATAAACACGTGATCAGTGCCCGAACAGCCACGTCATCAGTGCATGCGCAGTCACGTGATCAGTGCATGATAGCCACGTGATCAGTGCGTGCACAGTCCCATGATCAGCGCCTGTCAGTCACTGATCATTGCCTGATAAACACGTGATCAGTGCATGATGAGCCATGTGATCAGTGCCCGATCAGCCACGTCATCAGTGCATGCGCAGTCACGTCATCAGTGCATGATAGCCACGTGATCAGTGCATGCTCAGTCACGTGATCTGGACTTGATCAGCCACGTGATCAGTGCCTGCAGAGTCACGTGATCAGGGCCTGCTGAGCTGCGTGATTCCTGCCGGCTCATCTGCATGACAATTGCCAGCTGAGCTGCGTGATTCCTGTCGGCTCATCTGCTTGACAATTGCCAGCTGAGCTGCGTGATTCCTGCCTGGTCACGTGCTTGATTATTGCCAGTTGAGCAGCATGATTCGTCACTGCTGAGCTCCATGCTTATTGCCTGCTGATTGCGTGGTTCGTGTCTGCTCAGCTCTTTGAGTATTGCCTCCTGAGGTCCCTGTTCGGTCGCCACCTGCCGGGGACCAGCCCCAACTGATCCAGGGTATTCGAAGGAGAGATGGCCTAGGCGACTATTTATATGCTAATCAGAGATGTCAAGAATAATAGTATGAGGAGAGCTCAGTAGGAAAATTCGGTGGAGAAAAGAGACTGAGTAGCTTGGTTTACGCGGAAGACCAATCAAACTTCAAGACAAGAAGTTTGCACCACTTACGTAGGCCGCAGGCGCCCTCTCGAATAGCGAAAGGTGCCTCACCCTAGACACCTTCTCGAGTGGGTCTTAGCAGCCCAGGCATAATTAGTAAGCGTGGTGGGTTCCGCGCTCCAGATGGAGACTCAGCTGGAAGTTAAAGGGAAGAATGACAAGGAACTTTATGAATTGGAGCTGTAAGTTAACTCTTTGACAGAGAGAGCGAGATGGTGGTGGGGGACAGCCCCCAGTGAAATCAGAGGTGAGAGCACAAAGCAATACAGTAGGCAGACTCCGGTTTTTTTGGGGGGGAGATGCTCGAGAATATCCGGGTGGACTCCTGAGGCTCGATCCCGCATTTGCGTATGCCGAGCCTCCTTCCTCATGACCTTTGTCCAGAGTGGAATGCCTCCCGGCTCCCGGCACATGATCAGTGCATGCTCAGTCACGATATCAGTGCCTGCTCAGCCACGTGATCACTGACGGCACAGTCACGTGATCAGCGCCTCTCAGTCACGTGATCACCGTATGATAAACACGTGATCAGTGAACGACCAGCCACGTGATCACTGCATGCGCGGTCAGGTGGTCAGTTCCTGATCAGCCACCTGATCAGTGCGTGCACAGTCCCCGATCAGCGCCTGTCAGTCACTGATCACTGCCTGATAAACACGTGATCAGTGCCCGAACAGCCACGTCATCAGTGCATGCGCAGTCACGTGATCAGTGCATGATAGCCACGTGATCAGTGCGTGCACAGTCCCATGATCAGCGCCTGACAGTCACTGATCATTGCCTGATAAACACGTGATCAGTGCATGATGAGCCATGTGATCAGTGCCCGATCAGCCACGTCATCAGTGCATGCGCAGTCACGTCATCAGTGCATGATAGCCACGTGATCAGTGCATGCTCAGTCACGTGATCTGGACTTGATCAGCCACGTGATCAGTGCCTGCAGAGTCACGTGATCAGGGCCTGCTGAGCTGCGTGATTCCTGCCGGCTCATCTGCATGACAATTGCCAGCTGAGCTGCGTGATTCCTGTCGGCTCATCTGCTTGACAATTGCCAGCTGAGCTGCGTGATTCCTGCCTGGTCACGTGCTTGATTATTGCCAGTTGAGCAGCATGATTCGTCACTGCTGAGCTCCATGCTTATTGCCTGCTGATTGCGTGGTTCGTGTCTGCTCAGCTCTTTGAGTATTGCCTCCTGAGGTCCCTGTTCGGTCGCCACCTGCCGGGACCAGCCCCAACTGATCCAGGGTATTCGAAGGAGAGATGGCCTAGGCGACTCTTTATATGCTAATCAGAGATGTCAAGAATAATAGTATGAGGAGAGCTCAGTAGGAAAATTCGGTGGAGAAAAGAGACTGAGTAGCTTGGTTTACGCGGAAGACCAATCAAACTTCAAGACAAGAAGTTTGCACCACTTCCGTAGGCCGCAGGCGCCCTCTCGAATAGCGAAAGGTGTCTCACCCTAGACACCTTCTCGAGTGGGTCTTAGCAGCCCAGGCATAATTAGTAAGCGTGGTGGGTTCCGCGCTCCAGATGGAGACTCAGCTGGAAGTTAAAGGGAAGAATGACAAGGAACTTTATGAATTGGAGCTGTAAGTTAACTCTTTGACAGAGAGAGCGAGATGGTGGTGGGTGACAGCCCCCAGTGAAATCATAGGTGAGAGCACAAAGCAATACAGTAGGCAGACTCCGGGTTTTTTGGGGGGGAGATGCTCGAGAATATCCGGGTGGACTCCTGAGGCTCGATCCCGCATTTGCGTATGCCGAGCCTCCTTCCTCATGACCTTTGTCCAGAGTGGAATGCCTCCCCGGCTCCCGGCACATGATCAGTGCATGCTCAGTCACGATATCAGTGCCTGCTCAGCCACGTGATCACTGACGGCACAGTCACGTGATCAGCGCCTCTCAGTCACGTGATCACCGTATGATAAACACGTGATCAGTGAACGGCCAGCCACGTGATCACTGCATGCGCAGTCAGGTGGTCAGTTCCTGATCAGCCACCTGATCAGTGCGTGCACAGTCCCCTGATCAGCGCCTGTCAGTCACTGATCACTGCCTGATAAACACGTGATCAGTGCCCGAACAGCCACGTAATCAGTGCATGCGCAGTCACGTGATCAGTGCATGATAGCCACGTGATCAGTGCGTGCACAGTCCCATGATCAGCGCCTGTCAGTCACTGATCATTGCCTGATAAACACGTGATCAGTGCATGATGAGCCATGTGATCAGTGCCCGATCAGCCACGTCATCAGTGCATGCGCAGTCACGTCATCAGTGCATGATAGCCACGTGATCAGTGCATGCTCAGTCACGTGATCTGGACTTGATCAGCCACGTGATCAGTGCCTGCAGAGTCACGTGATCAGGGCCTGCTGAGCTGCGTGATTCCTGCCGGCTCATCTGCATGACAATTGCCATCTGAGCTGCGTGATTCCTGTCGGCTCATCTGCTTGACAATTGCCAGCTGAGCTGCGTGATTCCTGCCTGGTCACGTGCTTGATTATTGCCAGTTGAGCAGCATGATTCGTCACTGCTGAGCTCCATGCTTATTGCCTGCTGATTGCGTGGTTCGTGTCTGCTCAGCTCTTTGAGTATTGCCTCCTGAGGTCCCTGTTCGGTCGCCACCTGCCGGGACCAGCCCCAACTGATCCAGGGTATTCGAAGGAGAGATGGCCTAGGCGACTATTTATATGCTAATCAGAGATGTCAAGAATAATAGTATGAGGAGAGCTCAGTAGGAAAATTCGGTGGAGAAAAGAGACTGAGTAGCTTGGTTTACGCGGAAGACCAATCAAACTTCAAGACAAGAAGTTTGCACCACTTACGTAGGCCGCAGGCGCCCTCTCGAATAGCGAAAGGTGCCTCACCCTAGACACCTTCTCGAGTGGGTCTTAGCAGCCCAGGCATAATTAGTAAGCGTGGTGGGTTCCGCGCTCCAGATGGAGACTCAGCTGGAAGTTAAAGGGAAGAATGACAAGGAACTTTATGAATTGGAGCTGTAAGTTAACTCTTTGACAGAGAGAGCGAGATGGTGGTGGGGGACAGCCCCCAGTGAAATCAGAGGTGAGAGCACAAAGCAATACAGTAGGCAGACTCCGGTTTTTTGGGGGGAGATGCTCGAGAATATCCGGGTGGACTCCTGAGGCTCGATCCCGCATTTGCGTATGCCGAGCCTCCTTCCTCATGACCTTTGTCCAGAGTGGAATGCCTCCCCGGCTCCCGGCACATGATCAGTGCATGCTCAGTCACGATATCAGTGCCTGCTCAGCCACGTGATCACTGACGGCACAGTCACGTGATCAGCGCCTCTCAGTCACGTGATCACCGTATGATAAACACGTGATCAGTGAACGACCAGCCACGTGATCACTGCATGCGCGGTCAGGTGGTCAGTTCCTGATCAGCCACCTGATCAGTGCGTGCACAGTCCCCTGATCAGCGCCTGTCAGTCACTGATCACTGCCTGATAAACACGTGATCAGTGCCCGAACAGCCACGTCATCAGTGCATGCGCAGTCACGTGATCAGTGCATGATAGCCACGTGATCAGTGCGTGCACAGTCCCATGATCAGCGCCTGTCAGTCACTGATCATTGCCTGATAAACACGTGATCAGTGCATGATGAGCCATGTGATCAGTGCCTGATCAGCCACGTCATCAGTGCATGCGCAGTCACGTCATCAGTGCATGATAGCCACGTGATCAGTGCATGCTCAGTCACGTGATCTGGACTTGATCAGCCACGTGATCAGTGCCTGCAGAGTCACGTGATCAGGGCCTGCTGAGCTGCGTGATTCCTGCCGGCTCATCTGCATGACAATTGCCATCTGAGCTGCGTGATTCCTGTCGGCTCATCTGCTTGACAATTGCCAGCTGAGCTGCGTGATTCCTGCCTGGTCACGTGCTTGATTATTGCCAGTTGAGCAGCATGATTCGTCACTGCTGAGCTCCATGCTTATTGCCTGCTGATTGCGTGGTTCGTGTCTGCTCAGCTCTTTGAGTATCGCCTCCTGAGGTCCCTGTTCGGTCGCCACCTGCCGGGGACCAGCCCCAACTGATCCAGGGTATTCGAAGGAGAGATGGCCTAGGCGACTATTTATATGCTAATCAGAGATGTCAAGAATAATAGTATGAGGAGAGCTCAGTAGGAAAATTCGGTGGAGAAAAGAGACTGAGTAGCTTGGTTTACGCGGAAGACCAATCAAACTTCAAGACAAGAAGTTTGCACCACTTACGTAGGCCGCAGGCGCCCTCTCGAATAGCGAAAGGTGCCTCACCCTAGACACCTTCTCGAGTGGGTCTTAGCAGCCCAGGCATAATTAGTAAGCGTGGTGGGTTCCGCGCTCCAGATGGAGACTCAGCTGGAAGTTAAAGGGAAGAATGACAAGGAACTTTATGAATTGAGCTGTAAGTTAACTCTTTGACAGAGAGAGCGAGATGGTGGTGGGGGACAGCCCCCAGTGAAATCAGAGGTGAGAGCACAAAGCAATACAGTAGGCAGACTCCGGTTTTTTTGGGGGGGAGATGCTCGAGAATATCCGGGTGGACTCCTGAGGCTCGATCCCGCATTTGCGTATGCCGAGCCTCCTTCCTCATGACCTTTGTCCAGAGTGGAATGCCTCCCCGGCTCCCGGCACATGATCAGTGCATGCTCAGTCACGATATCAGTGCCTGCTCAGCCACGTGATCACTGACGGCACAGTCACGTGATCAGCGCCTCTCAGTCACGTGATCACCGTATGATAAACACGTGATCAGTGAACGACCAGCCACGTGATCACTGCATGCGCGGTCAGGTGGTCAGTTCCTGATCAGCCACCTGATCAGTGCGTGCACAGTCCCCTGATCAGCGCCTGTCAGTCACTGATCACTGCCTGATAAACACGTGATCAGTGCCCGAACAGCCACGTCATCAGTGCATGCGCAGTCACGTGATCAGTGCATGATAGCCACGTGATCAGTGCGTGCACAGTCCCATGATCAGCGCCTGTCAGTCACTGATCATTGCCTGATAAACACGTGATCAGTGCATGATGAGCCATGTGATCAGTGCCCGATCAGCCACGTCAGTGCATGCGCAGTCACGTCATCAGTGCATGATAGCCACGTGATCAGTGCATGCTCAGTCACGTGATCTGGACTTGATCAGCCACGTGATCAGTGCCTGCAGAGTCACGGATCAGGGCCTGCTGAGCTGCGTGATTCCTGCCGGCTCATCTGCATGACAATTGCCATCTGAGCTGCGTGATTCCTGTCGGCTCATCTGCTTGACAATTGCCAGCTGAGCTGCGTGATTCCTGCCTGGTCACGTGCTTGATTATTGCCAGTTGAGCAGCATGATTCGTCACTGCTGAGCTCCATGCTTATTGCCTGCTGATTGCATGGTTCGTGTCTGCTCAGCTCTTTGAGTATCGCCTCCTGAGGTCCCTGTTCGGTCGCCACCTGCCGGGGACCAGCCCCAACTGATCCAGGGTATTCGAAGGAGAGATGGCCTAGGCGACTATTTATATGCTAATCAGAGATGTCAATAATAATAGTATGAGGAGAGCTCAGTAGGAAAATTCGGTGGAGAAAAGAGACTGAGTAGCTTGGTTTACGCGGAAGACCAATCAAACTTCAAGACAAGAAGTTTGCACCACTTATGTAGGCCGCAGGCGCCCTCTCGAATAGCGAAGGGTGCCTCACCCTAGACACCTTCTCGAGTGGGTCTTAGCAGCCCAGGCATAATTAGTAAGCGTGGTGGGTTCCGCGCTCCAGATGGAGACTCAGCTGGAAGTTAAAGGGAAGAATGACAAGGAACTTTATGAATTGGAGCTCTAATTTAACTCTTTGACAGAGAGAGCGAGAAAGTGGTGGGGGACAGCCCCCAGTGAAATCAGAGCTGAGAGCACAAAGCAATACAGTAGGCAGACTCCGGTTTTTTGGGGGGGAGATGCTCGAGAATATCCGGGTGGACTCCTGAGGCTCGATCCCGCATTTGCGTATGCCGAGCCTCCTTCCTCATGACCTTTGTCCAGAGTGGAATGCCTCCCCGGCTCCCGGCACATGATCAGTGCATGCTCAGTCACGATATCAGTGCCTGCTCAGCCACGTGATCACTTACGGCACAGTCACGTGATCAGCGCCTCTCAGTCACGTGATCACCCTATGATAAACACGTGATCAGTGAACGACCAGCCACGTGATCACTGCATGCGCGGTCAGGTGGTCAGTTCCTGATCAGCCACCTGATCAGTGCGTGCACAGTCCCCTGATCAGCGCTGTCAGTCACTGATCACTGCCTGATAAACACGTGATCAGTGCCCGAACAGCCACGTCATCAGTGCATGCGCAGTCACGTGATCAGTGCATGATAGCCACGTGATGAGTGCGTGCACACTCCCATGATCAGCGCCTGTCAGTCACTGATCATTGCCTGATAAACACGTGATCAGTGCATGATGAGCCATGTGATCAGTGCCCGATCAGCCACGTCATCAGTGCATGCGCAGTCACGTCATCAGTGCATGATAGCCACGTGATCAGTGCATGCTCAGTCACGTGATCTGGACTTGATCAGCCACGTGATCAGTGCCTGCAGAGTCACGTGATCAGGGCCTGCTGAGCTGCGTGATTCCTGCCGGCTCATCTGCATGACAATTGCCATCTGAGCTGCGTGATTCCTGTCGGCTCATCTGCTTGACAATTGCCAGCTGAGCTGCGTGATTCCTGCCTGGTCACGTGCTTGATTATTGCCAGTTGAGCAGCATGATTCGTCACTGCTGAGCTCCATGCTTATTGCCTGCTGATTGCGTGGTTCGTGTCTGCTCAGCTCTTTGAGTATCGCCTCCTGAGGTCCCTGTTCGGTCGCCACCTGCCGGGGACCAGCCCCAACTGATCCAGGGTATTCGAAGGAGAGATGGCCTAGGCGACTATTTATATGCTAATCAGAGATGTCAAGAATAATAGTATGAGGAGAGCTCAGTAGGAAAATTCGGTGGAGAAAAGAGACTGAGTAGCTTGGTTTACGCGGAAGACCAATCAAACTTCAAGACAAGAAGTTTGCACCACTTACGTAGGCCGCAGGCGCCTCTCGAATAGCGAAAGGTGCCTCACCCTAGACACCTCTCGAGTGGGTCTTAGCAGCCCAGGCATAATTAGTAAGCGTGGTGGGTTCCGCGCTCCAGATGGAGACTCAGCTGGAAGTTAAAGGGAAGAATGACAAGGAACTTTATGAATTGGAGCTGTAAGTTAACTCTTTGACAGAGAGAGCGAGATGGTGGTGGGGGACAGCCCCCAGTGAAATCAGAGGTGAGAGCACAAAGCAATACAGTAGGCAGACTCCGGTTTTTTGGGGGGGAGATGCTCGAGAATATCCGGGTGGACTCCTGAGGCTCGATCCCGCATTTGCGTATGCCGAGCCTCCTTCCTCATGACCTTTGTCCAGAGTGGAATGCCTCCCCGGCTCCCGGCACATGATCAGTGCATGCTCAGTCACGATATCAGTGCCTGCTCAGCCACGTGATCACTGACGGCACAGTCACGTGATCAGCGCCTCTCAGTCACGTGATCACCGTATGATAAACACGTGATCAGTGAACGACCAGCCACGTGATCACTGCATGCGCGGTCAGGTGGTCAGTTCCTGATCAGCCACCTGATCAGTGCGTACAGTCCCCTGATCAGCGCCTGTCAGTCACTGATCACTGCCTGATAAACACGTGATCAGTGCCCGAACAGCCACGTCATCAGTGCATGCGCAGTCACGTGATCAGTGCATGATAGCCACGTGATCAGTGCGTGCACAGTCCCATGATCAGCGCCTGTCAGTCACTGATCATTGCCTGATAAACACGTGATCAGTGCATGATGAGCCATGTGATCAGTGCCCGATCAGCCACGTCATCAGTGCATGCGCAGTCACGTCATCAGTGCATGATAGCCACGTGATCAGTGCATGCTCAGTCACGTGATCTGGACTTGATCAGCCACGTGATCAGTGCCTGCAGAGTCACGTGATCAGGGCCTGCTGAGCTGCGTGATTCCTGCCGGCTCATCTGCATGACAATTGCCAGCTGAGCTGCGTGATTCCTGTCGGCTCATCTGCTTGACAATTGCCAGCTGAGCTGCGTGATTCCTGCCTGGTCACGTGCTTGATTATTGCCAGTTGAGCAGCATGATTCGTCACTGCTGAGCTCCATGCTTATTGCCTGCTGATTGCGTGGTTCGTGTCTGCTCAGCTCTTTGAGTATCGCCTCCTGAGGTCCCTGTTCGGTCGCCACCTGCCGGGGACCAGCCCCAACTGATCCAGGGTATTCGAAGGAGAGATGGCCTAGGCGACTATTTATATGCTAATCAGAGATGTCAAGAATAATAGTATGAGGAGAGCTCAGTAGGAAAATTCGGTGGAGAAAAGAGACTGAGTAGCTTGGTTTACGCGGAAGACCAATCAAACTTCAAGACAAGAAGTTTGCACCACTTACGTAGCCGCAGGCGCCCTCTCGAATAGCGAAAGGTGCCTCACCCTAGACACCTTCTCGAGTGGGTCTTAGCAGCCCAGGCATAATTAGTAAGCGTGGTGGGTTCCGCGCTCCAGATGGAGACTCAGCTGGAAGTTAAAGGGAAGAATGACAAGGAACTTTATGAATTGGAGCTGTAAGTTAACTCTTTGACAGAGAGAGCGAGATGGTGGTGGGGGACAGCCCCAGTGAAATCAGAGGTGAGAGCACAAAGCAATACAGTAGGCAGACTCCGGTTTTTTTGGGGGGAGATGCTCGAGAATATCCGGGTGGACTCCTGAGGCTCGATCCCGCATTTGCGTATGCCGAGCCTCCTTCCTCATGACCTTTGTCCAGAGTGGAATGCCTCCCCGGCTCCCGGCACATGATCAGTGCATGCTCAGTCACGATATCAGTGCCTGCTCAGCCACGTGATCACTGACGGCACAGTCACGTGATCAGCGCCTCAGTCACGTGATCACCGTATGATAAACACGTGATCAGTGAACGACCAGCCACGTGATCACTGCATGCGCGTCAGGTGGTCAGTTCCTGATCAGCCACCTGATCAGTGCGTGCACAGTCCCCTGATCAGCGCCCGTCAGTCACTGATCACTGCCTGATAAACACGTGATCAGTGCCCGAACAGCCACGCCATCAGTGCATGCGCAGTCACGTGATCAGTGCATGATAGCCACGTGATCAGTGCGTGCACAGTCCCATGATCAGCGCCTGTCAGTCACTGATCATTGCCTGATAAACACGTGATCAGTGCATGATGAGCCATGTGATCAGTGCCCGATCAGCCACGCATCAGTGCATGCGCAGTCACGCATCAGTGCATGATAGCCACGTGATCAGTGCATGCTCAGTCACGTGATCTGGACTTGATCAGCCACGTGATCAGTGCCTGCAGAGTCACGTGATCAGGGCCTGCTGAGCTGCGTGATTCCTGCCGGCTCATCTGCATGACAATTGCCAGCTGAGCTGCGTGATTCCTGTCGGCTCATCTGCTTGACAATTGCCAGCTGAGCTGCGTGATTCCTGCCTGGTCACGTGCTTGATTATTGCCAGTTGAGCAGCATGATTCGTCACTGCTGAGCTCCATGCTTATTGCCTGCTGATTGCGTGGTTCGTGTCTGCTCAGCTCTTTGAGTATTGCCTCCTGAGGTCCCTGTTCGGTCGCCACCTGCCGGGACCAGCCCCAACTGATCCAGGGTATTCGAAGGAGAGATGGCCTAGGCGACTATTTATATGCTAATCAGAGATGTCAAGAATAATAGTATGAGGAGAGCTCAGTAGGAAAATTCGGTGGAGAAAAGAGACTGAGTAGCTTGGTTTACGCGGAAGACCAATCAAACTTCAAGACAAGAAGTTTGCACCACTTACGTAGGCCGCAGGCGCCCTCTCGAATAGCGAAAGGTGCCTCACCCTAGACACCTTCTCGAGTGGGTCTTAGCAGCCCAGGCATAATTAGTAAGCGTGGTGGGTTCCGCGCTCCAGATGGAGACTCAGCTGGAAGTTAAAGGGAAGAATGACAAGGAACTTTATGAATTGGAGCTGTAAGTTAACTCTTTGACAGAGAGAGCGAGATGGTGGTGGGGGACAGCCCCCAGTGAAATCAGAGGTGAGAGCACAAAGCAATACAGTAGGCAGACTCCGGTTTTTTGGGGGGAGATGCTCGAGAATATCCGGGTGGACTCCTGAGGCTCGATCCCGCATTTGCGTATGCCGAGCCTCCTTCCTCATGACCTTTGTCCAGAGTGGAATGCCTCCCGGCTCCCGGCACATGATCAGTGCATGCTCAGTCACGATATCAGTGCCTGCTCAGCCACGTGATCACTGACGGCACAGTCACGTGATCAGCGCCTCTCAGTCACGTGATCACCGTATGATAAACACGTGATCAGTGAACGACCAGCCACGTGATCACTGCATGCGCGGTCAGGTGGTCAGTTCCTGATCAGCCACCTGATCAGTGCGTGCACAGTCCCCTGATCAGCGCCTGTCAGTCACTGATCACTGCCTGATAAACACGTGATCAGTGCCCGAACAGCCACGTCATCAGTGCATGCGCAGTCACGTGATCAGTGCATGATAGCCACGTGATCAGTGCGTGCACAGTCCCATGATCAGCGCCTGTCAGTCACTGATCATTGCCTGATAAACACGTGATCAGTGCATGATGAGCCATGTGATCAGTGCCCGATCAGCCACGCCATCAGTGCATGCGCAGTCACGTCATCAGTGCATGATAGCCACGTGATCAGTGCATGCTCAGTCACGTGATCTGGACTTGATCAGCCACGTGATCAGTGCCTGCAGAGTCACGTGATCAGGGCCTGCTGAGCTGCGTGATTCCTGCCGGCTCATCTGCATGACAATTGCCATCTGAGCTGCGTGATTCCTGTCGGCTCATCTGCTTGACAATTGCCAGCTGAGCTGCGTGATTCCTGCCTGGTCACGTGCTTGATTATTGCCAGTTGAGCAGCATGATTCGTCACTGCTGAGCTCCATGCTTATTGCCTGCTGATTGCGTGGTTCGTGTCTGCTCAGCTCTTGAGTATTGCCTCCTGAGGTCCCTGTTCGGTCGCCACCTGCCGGGGACCAGCCCCAACTGATCCAGGGTATTCGAAGGAGAGATGGCCTAGGCGACTATTTATATGCTAATCAGAGATGTCAAGAATAATAGTATGAGGAGAGCTCAGTAGGAAAATTCGGTGGAGAAAAGAGACTGAGTAGCTTGGTTTACGCGGAAGACCAATCAAACTTCAAGACAAGAAGTTTGCACCACTTACGTAGGCCGCAGGCGCCCTCTCGAATAGCGAAAGGTGCCTCACCCTAGACACCTTCTCGAGTGGGTCTTAGCAGCCCAGGCATAATTAGTAAGCGTGGTGGGTTCCGCGCTCCAGATGGAGACTCAGCTGGAAGTTAAAGGGAAGAATGACAAGGAACTTTATGAATTGGAGCTGTAAGTTAACTCTTTGACAGAGAGAGCGAGATGGTGGTGGGGGACAGCCCCCAGTGAAATCAGAGGTGAGAGCACAAAGCAATACAGTAGGCAGACTCCGGTTTTTTTGGGGGGAGATGCTCGAGAATATCCGGGTGGACTCCTGAGGCTCGATCCCGCATTTGCGTATGCCGAGCCTCCTTCCTCATGACCTTTGTCCAGAGTGGAAGGCCTCCCCGGCTCCTGGCACATGATCAGTGCATGCTCAGTCACCATATCAGTGCCTGCTCAGCCACGTGATCACTGACGGCACAGTCACGTGATCAGCGCCTCTCAGTCACGTGATCACCGCATGATAAACACGTGATCAGTGAACGACCAGCCACGTGATCACTGCATGCGCGGTCAGGTGGTCAGTTCCTGATCAGCCGCCTGATCAGTGCGTGCACAGTCCCCTGATCAGCGCCTGTCAGTCACTGATCACCGCCTGATAAACACGTGATCAGTGCCCGAACAGCCACGCCATCAGTGCATGCGCAGTCACGTGATCAGTGCATGATAGCCACGTGATCAGTGCGTGCACAGTCCCATGATCAGCGCCTGTCAGTCACTGATCATTGCCTGATAAACACGTGATCAGTGCATGATGAGCCATGTGATCAGTGCCCGATCAGCCACGCCATCAGTGCATGCGCAGTCACGCCATCAGTGCATGATAGCCACGTGATCAGTGCATGCTCAGTCACGTGATCTGGACTTGATCAGCCACGTGATCAGTGCCTGCAGAGTCACGTGATCAGGGCCTGCTGAGCCGTGATTCCTGCCGGCTCATCTGCATGACAATTGCCATCTGAGCTGCGTGATTCCTGTCGGCTCATCTGCTTGACAATTGCCAGCTGAGCTGCGTGATTCCTGCCTGGTCACGTGCTTGATTATTGCCAGTTGAGCAGCATGATTCGTCACTGCTGAGCTCCATGCTTATTGCCTGCTGATTGCGTGGTTCGTGTCTGCTCAGCTCTTTGAGTATTGCCTCCTGAGGTCCCTGTTCGGTCGCCACCTGCCGGGGACCAGCCCCAACTGATCCAGGGTATTCGAAGGAGAGATGGCCTAGGCGACTATTTATATGCTAATCAGAGATGTCAAGAATAATAGTATGAGGAGAGCTCAGTAGGAAAATTCGGTGGAGAAAAGAGACTGAGTAGCTTGGTTTACGCGGAAGACCAATCAAACTTCAAGACAAGAAGTTTGCACCACTTACGTAGCCGCAGGCGCCTCTCGAATGGAAAGGTGCCTCACCCTAGACACCTTCTCGAGTGGGTCTTAGCAGCCCAGGCATAATTAGTAAGCGTGGTGGGTTCCGCGCTCCAGATGGAGACTCAGCTGGAAGTTAAAGGGAAGAATGACAAGGAACTTTATGAATTGGCTGTGTTAACTCTTTGACAGAGAGAGCGAGATGGTGGTGGGGGACAGCCCCAGTGAAATCAGAGGTGAGAGCACAAAGCAATACAGTAGGCAGACTCCGGTTTTTTGGGGGGAGATGCTCGAGAATATCCGGGTGGACTCCTGAGGCTCGATCCCGCATTTGCGTATGCCGAGCCTCCTTCCTCATGACCTTTGTCCAGAGTGGAATGCCTCCCCGGCTCCCGGCACATGATCAGTGCATGCTCAGTCACGATATCAGTGCCTGCTCAGCCACGTGATCACTGACGGCACAGTCACGTGATCAGCGCCTCTCAGTCACGTGATCACCGTATGATAAACACGTGATCAGTGAACGACCAGCCACGTGATCACTGCATGCGCGGTCAGGTGGTCAGTTCCTGATCAGCCACCTGATCAGTGCGTGCACAGTCCCCTGATCAGCGCCTGTCAGTCACTGATCACTGCCTGATAAACACGTGATCAGTGCCCGAACAGCCACGTCATCAGTGCATGCGCAGTCACGTGATCAGTGCATGATAGCCACGTGATCAGTGCGTGCACAGTCCCATGATCAGCGCCTGTCAGTCACTGATCATTGCCTGATAAACACGTGATCAGTGCATGATGAGCCATGTGATCAGTGCCCGATCAGCCACATCAGTGCATGCGCAGTCACGCCATCAGTGCATGATAGCCACGTGATCAGTGCATGCTCAGTCACGTGATCTGGACTTGATCAGCCACGTGATCAGTGCCTGCAGAGTCACGTGATCAGGGCCTGCTGAGCTGCGTGATTCCTGCCGGCTCATCTGCATGACAATTGCCATCTGAGCTGCGTGATTCCTGTCGGCTCATCTGCTTGACAATTGCCAGCTGAGCTGCGTGATTCCTGCCTGGTCACGTGCTTGATTATTGCCAGTTGAGCAGCATGATTCGTCACTGCTGAGCTCCATGCTTATTGCCTGCTGATTGCGTGGTTCGTGTCTGCTCAGCTCTTTGAGTATTGCCTCCTGAGGTCCCTGTTCGGTCGCCACCTGCCGGGGACCAGCCCCAACTGATCCAGGGTATTCGAAGGAGAGATGGCCTAGGCGACTATTTATATGCTAATCAGAGATGTCAAGAATAATAGTATGAGGAGAGCTCAGTAGGAAAATTCGGTGGAGAAAAGAGACTGAGTAGCTTGGTTTACGCGGAAGACCAATCAAACTTCAAGACAAGAAGTTTGCACCACTTACGTAGGCCGCAGGCGCCTCTCGAATAGCGAAAGGTGCCTCACCCTAGACACCTTCTCGAGTGGGTCTTAGCAGCCCAGGCATAATTAGTAAGCGTGGTGGGTTCCGCGCTCCAGATGGAGACTCAGCTGGAAGTTAAAGGGAAGAATGACAAGGAACTTTATGAATTGGAGCTGTAAGTTAACTCTTTGACAGAGAGAGCGAGATGGTGGTGGGGGACAGCCCCCAGTGAAATCAGAGGTGAGAGCACAAAGCAATACAGTAGGCAGACTCCGGTTGGGGGAGATGCTCGAGAATATCCGGGTGGACTCCTGAGGCTCGATCCCGCATTTGCGTATGCCGAGCCTCCTTCCTCATGACCTTTGTCCAGAGTGGAATGCCTCCCCGGCTCCCGGCACATGATCAGTGCATGCTCAGTCACGATATCAGTGCCTGCTCAGCCACGTGATCACTGACGGCACAGTCACGTGATCAGCGCCTCTCAGTCACGTGATCACCGTATGATAAACACGTGATCAGTGAACGACCAGCCACGTGATCACTGCATGCGCGTCAGGTGGTCAGTTCCTGATCAGCCACCTGATCAGTGCGTGCACAGTCCCCTGATCAGCGCCTGTCAGTCACTGATCACTGCCTGATAAACACGTGATCAGTGCCCGAACAGCCACGTCATCAGTGCATGCGCAGTCACGTGATCAGTGCATGATAGCCACGTGATCAGTGCGTGCACAGTCCCATGATCAGCGCCTGTCAGTCACTGATCATTGCCTGATAAACACGTGATCAGTGCATGATGAGCCATGTGATCAGTGCCCGATCAGCCACGCCATCAGTGCATGCGCAGTCACGCCATCAGTGCATGATAGCCACGTGATCAGTGCCTGCTCAGTCACGTGATCTGGACTTGATCAGCCACGTGATCAGTGCCTGCAGAGTCACGTGATCAGGGCCTGCTGAGCTGCGTGATTCCTGTCGGCTCATCTGCTTGACAATTGCCAGCTGAGCTGCGTGATTCCTGCCTGGTCACGTGCTTGATTATTGCCAGTTGAGCAGCATGATTCGTCACTGCTGAGCTCCATGCTTATTGCCTGCTGATTGCGTGGTTCGTGTCTGCTCAGCTCTTTGAGTATTGCCTCCTGAGGTCCCTGTTCGGTCGCCACCTGCCGGGGACCAGCCCCAACTGATCCAGGGTATTCGAAGGAGAGATGGCCTAGGCGACTATTTATATGCTAATCAGAGATGTCAAGAATAATAGTATGAGGAGAGCTCAGTAGGAAAATTCGGTGGAGAAAAGAGACTGAGTAGCTTGGTTTACGCGGAAGACCAATCAAACTTCAAGACAAGAAGTTTGCACCACTTACGTAGGCCGCAGGCGCCTCTCGAATAGCGAAAGGTGCCTCACCCTAGACACCTTCTCGAGTGGGTCTTAGCAGCCCAGGCATAATTAGTAAGCGTGGTGGGTTCGCGCTCCAGATGGAGACTCAGCTGGAAGTTAAAGGGAAGAATGACAAGGAACTTTATGAATTGGAGCTGTAAGTTAACTCTTTGACAGAGAGAGCGAGATGGTGGTGGGGGACAGCCCCCAGTGAAATCAGAGGTGAGAGCACAAAGCAATACAGTAGGCAGACTCCGGTTTTGGGGGAGATGCTCGAGAATATCCGGGTGGACTCCTGAGGCTCGATCCCGCATTTGCGTATGCCGAGCCTCCTTCCTCATGACCTTTGTCCAGAGTGGAATGCCTCCCCGGCTCCCGGCACATGATCAGTGCATGCTCAGTCACGATATCAGTGCCTGCTCAGCCACGTGATCACTGACGGCACAGTCACGTGATCAGCGCTCTCAGTCACGTGATCACCGTATGATAAACACGTGATCAGTGAACGACCAGCCACGTGATCACTGCATGCGCGGTCAGGTGGTCAGTTCCTGATCAGCCACCTGATCAGTGCGTGCACAGTCCCCTGATCAGCGCCTGTCAGTCACTGATCACTGCCTGATAAACACGTGATCAGTGCCCGAACAGCCACGTCATCAGTGCATGCGCAGTCACGTGATCAGTGCATGATAGCCACGTGATCAGTGCGTGCACAGTCCCATGATCAGCGCCTGTCAGTCACTGATCATTGCCTGATAAACACGTGATCAGTGCATGATGAGCCATGTGATCAGTGCCCGATCAGCCACGTCATCAGTGCATGCGCAGTCACGCCATCAGTGCATGATAGCCACGTGATCAGTGCTGCTCAGTCACGTGATCTGGACTTGATCAGCCACGTGATCAGTGCCTGCAGAGTCACGTGATCAGGGCCTGCTGAGCTGCGTGATTCCTGCCGGCTCATCTGCATGACAATTGCCATCTGAGCTGCGTGATTCCTGTCGGCTCATCTGCTTGACAATTGCCAGCTGAGCTGCGTGATTCCTGCCTGGTCACGTGCTTGATTATTGCCAGTTGAGCAGCATGATTCGTCACTGCTGAGCTCCATGCTTATTGCCTGCTGATTGCGTGGTTCGTGTCTGCTCAGCTCTTTGAGTATTGCCTCCTGAGGTCCCTGTTCGGTCGCCACCTGCCGGGGACCAGCCCCAACTGATCCAGGGTATTCGAAGGAGAGATGGCCTAGGCGACTATTTATATGCTAATCAGAGATGTCAAGAATAATAGTATGAGGAGAGCTCAGTAGGAAAATTCGGTGGAGAAAAGAGACTGAGTAGCTTGGTTTACGCGGAAGACCAATCAAACTTCAAGACAAGAAGTTTGCACCACTTACGTAGGCCGCAGGCGCCCTCTCGAATAGCGAAAGGTGCCTCACCCTAGACACCTTCTCGAGTGGGTCTTAGCAGCCCAGGCATAATTAGTAAGCGTGGTGGGTTCCGCGCTCCAGATGGAGACTCAGCTGGAAGTTAAAGGGAAGAATGACAAGGAACTTTATGAATTGGAGCTGTAAGTTAACTCTTTGACAGAGAGAGCGAGATGGTGGTGGGGGACAGCCCCCAGTGAAATCAGAGGTGAGAGCACAAAGCAATACAGTAGGCAGACTCCGGTTTTTTTGGGGGAGATGCTCGAGAATATCCGGGTGGACTCCTGAGGCTCGATCCCGCATTTGCGTATGCCGAGCCTCCTTCCTCATGACCTTTGTCCAGAGTGGAATGCCTCCCGGCTCCCGGCACATGATCAGTGCATGCTCAGTCACGATATCAGTGCCTGCTCAGCCACGTGATCACTGACGGCACAGTCACGTGATCAGCGCCTCTCAGTCACGTGATCACCGTATGATAAACACGTGATCAGTGAACGACCAGCCACGCGATCACTGCATGCGCGGTCAGGTGGTCAGTTCCTGATCAGCCACCTGATCAGTGCGTGCACAGTCCCCTGATCAGCGCCTGTCAGTCACTGATCACTGCCTGATAAACCGTGATCAGTGCCCGAACAGCCACGTCATCAGTGCATGCGCAGTCACGATCAGTGCATGATAGCCACGTGATCATGCGTGCACAGTCCCATGATCAGCGCCTGTCAGTCACTGATCATTGCCTGATAAACACGTGATCAGTGCATGATGAGCCATGTGATCAGTGCCCTCAGCCACGTCATCAGTGCATGCGCAGTCACGTCATCAGTGCATGATAGCCACGTGATCAGTGCATGCTCAGTCACGTGATCTGGACTTGATCAGCCACGTGATCAGTGCCTGCAGAGTCACGTGATCAGGGCCTGCTGAGCTGCGTGATTCCTGCCGGCTCATCTGCATGACAATTGCCATCTGAGCTGCGTGATTCCTGTCGGCTCATCTGCTTGACAATTGCCAGCTGAGCTGCGTGATTCCTGCCTGGTCACGTGCTTGATTATTGCCAGTTGAGCAGCATGATTCGTCACTGCTGAGCTCCATGCTTATTGCCTGCTGATTGCGTGGTTCGTGTCTGCTCAGCTCTTTGAGTATTGCCTCCTGAGGTCCCTGTTCGGTCGCCACCTGCCGGGGACCAGCCCCAACTGATCCAGGGTATTCGAAGGAGAGATGGCCTAGGCGACTATTTATATGCTAATCAGAGATGTCAAGAATAATAGTATGAGGAGAGCTCAGTAGGAAAATTCGGTGGAGAAAAGAGACTGAGTAGCTTGGTTTACGTGGAAGACCAATCAAACTTCAAGACAAGAAGTTTGCACCACTTACGTAGGCCGCAGGCGCCCTCTCGAATAGCGAAAGGTGCCTCACCCTAGACACCTTCTCGAGTGGGTCTTAGCAGCCCAGGCATAATTAGTAAGCGTGGTGGGTTCCGCGCTCCAGATGGAGACTCAGCTGGAAGTTAAAGGGAAGAATGACAAGGAACTTTATGAATTGGAGCTGTAAGTTAACTCTTGACAGAGAGAGCGAGATGGTGGTGGGGGACAGCCCCCAGTGAAATCAGAGGTGAGAGCACAAAGCAATACAGTAGGCAGACTCCGGTTTTTTTGGGGGAGATGCTCGAGAATATCCGGGTGGACTCCTGAGGCTCGATCCCGCATTTGCGTATGCCGAGCCTCCTTCCTCATGACCTTTGTCCAGAGTGGAATGCCTCCCCGGCTCCCGGCACATGATCAGTGCATGCTCAGTCACGATATCAGTGCCTGCTCAGCCACGTGATCACTGACGGCACAGTCACGTGATCAGCGCCTCTCAGTCACGTGATCACCGTAGGATAAACACGTGATCAGTGAACGACCAGCCACGTGATCACTGCATGCGCGGTCAGGTGGTCAGTTCCTGATCAGCCACCTGATCAGTGCGTGCACAGTCCCCTGATCAGCGCCTGTCAGTCACTGATCACTGCCTGATAAACCGTGATCAGTGCCCGAACAGCCACGCCATCAGTGCATGCGCAGTCACGTGATCAGTGCATGATAGCCACGTGATCAGTGCGTGCACAGTCCCATGATCAGCGCCTGTCAGTCACTGATCATTGCCTGATAAACACGTGATCAGTGCATGATGAGCCATGTGATCAGTGCCCGATCAGCCACGTCATCAGTGCATGCGCAGTCACGTCATCAGTGCATGATAGCCACGTGATCAGTGCATGCTCAGTCACGTGATCTGGACTTGATCAGCCACGTGATCAGTGCCTGCAGAGTCACGTGATCAGGGCCTGCTGAGCTGCGTGATTCCTGCCGGCTCATCTGCATGACAATTGCCATCTGAGCTGCGTGATTCCTGTCGGCTCATCTGCTTGACAATTGCCAGCTGAGCTGCGTGATTCCTGCCTGGTCACGTGCTTGATTATTGCCAGTTGAGCAGCATGATTCGTCACTGCTGAGCTCCATGCTTATTGCCTGCTGATTGCGTGGTTCGTGTCTGCTCAGCTCTTTGAGTATTGCCTCCTGAGGTCCCTGTTCGGTCGCCACCTGCCGGGGACCAGCCCCAACTGATCCAGGGTATTCGAAGGAGAGATGGCCTAGGCGACTATTTATATGCTAATCAGAGATGTCAAGAATAATAGTATGAGGAGAGCTCAGTAGGAAAATTCGGTGGAGAAAAGAGACTGAGTAGCTTGGTTTACGCGGAAGACCAATCAAACTTCAAGACAAGAAGTTTGCACCACTTACGTAGGCCGCAGGCGCCCTCTCGAATAGCGAAAGGTGCCTCACCCTAGACACCTTCTCGAGTGGGTCTTAGCAGCCCAGGCATAATTAGTAAGCGTGGTGGGTTCCGCGCTCCAGATGGAGACTCAGCTGGAAGTTAAAGGGAAGAATGACAAGGAACTTTATGAATTGGAGCTGTAAGTTAACTCTTTGACAGAGAGAGCGAGATGGTGGTGGGGGACAGCCCCCAGTGAAATCAGAGGTGAGAGCACAAAGCAATACAGTAGGCAGACTCCGGTTTTTGGGGGAGATGCTCGAGAATATCCGGGTGGACTCCTGAGGCTCGATCCCGCATTTGCGTATGCCGAGCCTCCTTCCTCATGACCTTTGTCCAGAGTGGAATGCCTCCCCGGCTCCCGGCACATGATCAGTGCATGCTCAGTCACGATATCAGTGCCTGCTCAGCCACGTGATCACTGACGGCACAGTCACGTGATCAGCGCCTCAGTCACGTGATCACCGTATGATAAACACGTGATCAGTGAACGACCAGCCACGTGATCACTGCATGCGCGGTCAGGTGGTCAGTTCCTGATCAGCCACCTGATCAGTGCGCACAGTCCCCTGATCAGCGCCTGTCAGTCACTGATCACTGCCTGATAAACACGTGATCAGTGCCCGAACAGCCACGTCATCAGTGCATGCGCAGTCACGTGATCAGTGCATGATAGCCACGTGATCAGTGCGTGCACAGTCCCATGATCAGCGCCTGTCAGTCACTGATCATTGCCTGATAAACACGTGATCAGTGCATGATGAGCCATGTGATCAGTGCCCGATCAGCCACGTCATCAGTGCATGCGCAGTCACGTCATCAGTGCATGATAGCCACGTGATCAGTGCATGCTCAGTCACGTGATCTGGACTTGATCAGCCACGTGATCAGTGCCTGCAGAGTCACGTGATCAGGGCCTGCTGAGCTGCGTGATTCCTGCCGGCTCATCTGCATGACAATTGCCATCTGAGCTGCGTGATTCCTGTCGGCTCATCTGCTTGACAATTGCCAGCTGAGCTGCGTGATTCCTGCCTGGTCACGTGCTTGATTATTGCCAGTTGAGCAGCATGATTCGTCACTGCTGAGCTCCATGCTTATTGCCTGCTGATTGCGTGGTTCGTGTCTGCTCAGCTCTTTGAGTATTGCCTCCTGAGGTCCCTGTTCGGTCGCCACCTGCCGGGGACCAGCCCCAACTGATCCAGGGTATTCGAAGGAGAGATGGCCTAGGCGACTATTTATATGCTAATCAGAGATGTCAAGAATAATAGTATGAGGAGAGCTCAGTAGGAAAATTCGGTGGAGAAAAGAGACTGAGTAGCTTGGTTTACGCGGAAGACCAATCAAACTTCAAGACAAGAAGTTTGCACCACTTACGTAGGCCGCAGGCGCCTCTCGAATAGCGAAAGGTGCCTCACCCTAGACACCTTCTCGAGTGGGTCTTAGCAGCCCAGGCATAATTAGTAAGCGTGGTGGGTTCCGCGCTCCAGATGGAGACTCAGCTGGAAGTTAAAGGGAAGAATGACAAGGAACTTTATGAATTGGAGCTGTAAGTTAACTCTTTGACAGAGAGAGCGAGATGGTGGTGGGGGACAGCCCCCAGTGAAATCAGAGGTGAGAGCACAAAGCAATACAGTAGGCAGACTCCGGTTTTTTTGGGGGGAGATGCTCGAGAATATCCGGGTGGACTCCTGAGGCTCGATCCCGCATTTGCGTATGCCGAGCCTCCTTCCTCATGACCTTTGTCCAGAGTGGAATGCCTCCCCGGCTCCCGGCACATGATCAGTGCATGCTCAGTCACGATATCAGTGCCTGCTCAGCCACGTGATCACTGACGGCACAGTCACGTGATCAGCGCTCTCAGTCACGTGATCACCGTATGATAAACACGTGATCAGTGAACGACCAGCCACGTGATCACTGCATGCGCGGTCAGGTGGTCAGTTCCTGATCAGCCACCTGATCAGTGCGTGCACAGTCCCCTGATCAGCGCCTGTCAGTCACTGATCACTGCCTGATAAACACGTGATCAGTGCCCGAACAGCCACGTCATCAGTGCATGCGCAGTCACGTGATCAGTGCATGATAGCCACGTGATCAGTGCGTGCACAGTCCCATGATCAGCGCCTGTCAGTCACTGATCATTGCCTGATAAACACGTGATCAGTGCATGATGAGCCATGTGATCAGTGCCCGATCAGCCACGTCATCAGTGCATGCGCAGTCACGTCATCAGTGCATGATAGCCACGTGATCAGTGCATGCTCAGTCACGTGATCTGGACTTGATCAGCCACGTGATCAGTGCCTGCAGAGTCACGTGATCAGGGCCTGCTGAGCTGCGTGATTCCTGCCGGCTCATCTGCATGACAATTGCCATCTGAGCTGCGTGATTCCTGTCGGCTCATCTGCTTGACAATTGCCAGCTGAGCTGCGTGATTCCTGCTCGGCTTGATTATTGCCAGTTGAGCAGCATGATTCGTCACTGCTGAGCTCCATGCTTATTGCCTGCTGATTGCGTGGTTCGTGTCTGCTCAGCTCTTTGAGTATTGCCTCCTGAGGTCCCTGTTCGGTCGCCACCTGCCGGGGACCAGCCCCAACTGATCCAGGGTATTCGAAGGAGAGATGGCCTAGGCGACTATTTATATGCTAATCAGAGATGTCAAGAATAATAGTATGAGGAGAGCTCAGTAGGAAAATTCGGTGGAGAAAAGAGACTGAGTAGCTTGTTTTACGCGGAAGACCAATCAAACTTCAAGACAAGAAGTTTGCACCACTTACGTAGGCCGCAGGCGCCTCTCGAATAGCGAAAGGTGCCTCACCCTAGACACCTTCTCGAGTGGGTCTTAGCAGCCCAGGCATAATTAGTAAGCGTGGTCTCGCGCTCCAGATGGAGACTCAGCTGGAAGTTAAAGGGAAGAATGACAAGGAACTTTATGAATTGGAGCTGTAAGTTAACTCTTTGACAGAGAGAGCGAGATGGTGGTGGGGGACAGCCCCCAGTGAAATCAGAGGTGAGAGCACAAAGCAATACAGTAGGCAGACTCGGTTTTTTTGGGGGAGATGCTCGAGAATATCCGGGTGGACTCCTGAGGCTCGATCCCACATTTGCGTATGCCGAGCCTCCTTCCTCATGACCTTTGTCCAGAGTGGAATGCCTCCCGGCTCCCGGCACATGATCAGTGCATGCTCAGTCACGAGATCAGTGCCTGCTCAGCCACGTGATCACTGACGGCACAGTCACGTGATCAGCGCAGATCACCGATGATAAACACGTGATCAGTGAACGACCAGCCACGTGATCACCGCATGCGCGGTCAGGTGGTCAGTTCCTGATCAGCCACCTGATCAGTGCGTGCACAGTCCCCTGATCAGCTCCTGTCAGTCACTGATCACTGCCTGATAAACACGTGATCAGTGCCCGAACAGCCACGTCATCAGTGCATGCGCAGTCACGTGATCAGTGCATGATAGCCACGTGATCAGTGCGTGCACAGTCCCATGATCAGCGCCTGTCAGTCACTGATCATTGCCTGATAAACACGTGATCAGTGCATGATGAGCCATGTGATCAGTGCCCATCAGCCACGTCATCAGTGCATGCGCAGTCATGTCACCAGTGCATGATAGCCACGTGATCAGTGCATGCTCAGTCACGTGATCTGGACTTGATCAGCCACGTGATCAGTGCCTGCAGAGTCACGTGATCAGGGCCTGCTGAGCTGCGTGATTCCTGCCGGCTCATCTGCATGACAATTGCCAGCTGAGCTGCGTGATTCCTGTCGGCTCATCTGCTTGACAATTGCCAGCTGAGCTGCGTGATTCCTGCCTGGTCACGTGCTTGATTATTGCCAGTTGAGCAGCATGATTCGCCACTGCTGAGCTCCATGCTTATTGCCTGCTGATTGCGTGGTTCGTGTCTGCTCAGCTCTTTGAGTATTGCCTCCTGAGGTCCCTGTTCGGTCGCCACCTGCCGGGGACCAGCCCCAACTGATCCAGGGTATTCGAAGGAGAGATGGCCTAGGCGACTATTTATATGCTAATCAGAGATGTCAAGAATAATAGTATGAGGAGAGCTCAGTAGGAAAATTCGGTGGAGAAAAGAGACTGAGTAGCTTGGTTTACGCGGAAGACCAATCAAACTTCAAGACAAGAAGTTTGCACCACTTACGAGGCCGCAGGCGCCCTCTCGAATAGCAAAAGGTGCCTCACCCTAGACACCTTCTCGAGTGGGTCTTAGCAGCCCAGGCATAATTAGTAAGCGTGGTGGGTTCCACGCTCCAGATGGAGACTCAGCTGGAAGTTAAAGGGAAGAATGACAAGGAACTTTATGAATTGGAGCTGTAAGTTAACTCTTTGACAGACAGAGCGAGATGGTGGTGGGGGACAGCCCCCAGTGAAATCAGAGGTGAGATCACAAAGCAATACAGTAGGCAGACTCCGGTTTTTTTGGGGGGAGATGCTCGAGAATATCCGGGTGGACTCCTGAGGCTCGATCCCGCATTTGCGTATGCCGAGCCTCCTTCCTCATGACCTTTGTCCAGAGTGGAATGCCTCCCCGGCTCCCGGCACATGATCAGTGCATGCTCAGTCACGATATCAGTGCCTGCTCAGCCACGTGATCACTGACGGCACAGTCACGTGATCAGCGCCTCTCAGTCACGTGATCACCCTATGATAAACACGTGATCAGTGAACGACCAGCCACGTGATCACTGCATGCGGTCAGGTGGTCAGTTCCTGATCAGCCACCTGATCAGTGCGTGCACAGTCCCCTGATCAGCGCCTGTCAGTCACTGATCACTGCCTGATAAACACGTGATCAGTGCCCGAACAGCCACGCCATCAGTGCATGCGCAGTCACGTGATCAGTGCATGATAGCCACGTGATCAGTGCGTGCACAGTCCCATGATCAGCGCCTGTCAGTCACTGATCATTGCCTGATAAACACGCGATCAGTGCATGATGAGCCATGTGATCAGTGCCCGATCAGCCACGCCATCAGTGCATGCGCAGTCACGTCATCAGTGCATGATAGCCACGTGATCAGTGCATGCTCAGTCACGTGATCTGGACTTGATTAGTCACGTGATCAGTGCCTGCAGAGTCACGTGATCAGGGCCTGCTGAGCTGCGTGATTCCTGCCGGCTCATCTGCATGACAATTGCCAGCTGAGCTGCGTGATTCCTGTCGGCTCATCTGCTTGACAATTGCCAGCTGAGCTGCGTGATTCCTGCCTGGTCACGTGCTTGATTATTGCCAGTTGAGCAGCATGATTCGTCACTGCTGAGCTCCATGCTTATTGCCTGCTGATTGCGTGGTTCGTGTCTGCTCAGCTCTTTGAGTATTGCCTCCTGAGGTCCCTGTTCGGTCGCCACCTGCCGGGGACCAGCCCCAACAGATCCAGGGTATTCGAAGGAGAGATGGCCTAGGCGACTATTTATATGCTAATCAGAGATGTCAAGAATAATAGTATGAGGAGAGCTCAGTAGGAAAATTCGGTGGAGAAAAGAGACTGAGTAGCTTGGTTTACGCGGAAGACCAATCAAACTTCAAGACAAGAAGTTTGCACCACTTACGTAGGCCGCAGGCGCTCGAATAGCGAAAGGTGCCTCACCCTAGACACCTTCTCGAGTGGGTCTTAGCAGCCCAGGCATAATTAGTAAGCGTGGTGGGTTCCGCGCTCCAGATGGAGACTCAGCTGGAAGTTAAAGGGAAGAATGACAAGGAACTTTATGAATTGGAGCTGTAAGTTAACTCTTTGACAGAGAGAGCGAGATGGTGGTGGGGGACAGCCCCCAGTGAAATCAGAGGTGAGAGCACAAAGCAATACAGTAGGCAGACTCCGGTTTTTGGGGGAGATGCTCGAGAATATTCCTGAGGCTCGATCCCGCATTTGCGTATGCCGAGCCTCCTTCCTCATGACCTTTGTCCAGAGTGGAATGCCTCCCCGGCTCCCGGCACATGATCAGTGCATGCTCAGTCACGATATCAGTGCCTGCTCAGCCACGTGATCACTGACGGCACAGTCACGTGATCAGCGCTCTCAGTCACGTGATCACCGATGATAAACACGTGATCAGTGAACGACCAGCCACGTGATCACTGCATGCGCGGTCAGGTGGTCAGTTCCTGATCAGCCACCTGATCAGTGCGTGCACAGTCCCCTGATCAGCGCCTGTCAGTCACTGATCACTGCCTGATAAACACGTGATCAGTGCCCGAACAGCCACGTCATCAGTGCATGCGCAGTCACGTGATCAGTGCATGATAGCCACGTGATCAGTGCGTGCACAGTCCCATGATCAGCGCCTGTCAGTCACTGATCATTGCCTGATAAACACGTGATCAGTGCATGATGAGCCATGTGATCAGTGCCCGATCAGCCACGCCATCAGTGCATGCGCAGTCACGTCATCAGTGCATGATAGCCACGTGATCAGTGCATGCTCAGTCACGTGATCTGGACTTGATCAGCCACGTGATCAGTGCCTGCAGAGTCACGTGATCAGGGCCTGCTGAGCTGCGTGATTCCTGCCGGCTCATCTGCATGACAATTGCCAGCTGAGCTGCGTGATTCCTGTCGGCTCATCTGCTTGACAATTGCCAGCTGAGCTGCGTGATTCCTGCCTGGTCACGTGCTTGATTATTGCCAGTTGAGCAGCATGATTCGTCACTGCTGAGCTCCATGCTTATTGCCTGCTGATTGCGTGGTTCGTGTCTGCTCAGCTCTTTGAGTATTGCCTCCTGAGGTCCCTGTTCGGTCGCCACCTGCCGGGACCAGCCCCAACTGATCCAGGGTATTCGAAGGAGAGATGGCCTAGGCGACTATTTATATGCTAATCAGAGATGTCAAGAATAATAGTATGAGGAGAGCTCAGTAGGAAAATTCGGTGGAGAAAAGAGACTGAGTAGCTTGGTTTACGCGGAAGACCAATCAAACTTCAAGACAAGAAGTTTGCACCACTTACGTAGGCCGCAGGCGCCCTCTCGAATAGCGAAAGGTGCCTCACCCTAGACACCTTCTCGAGTGGGTCTTAGCAGCCCAGGCATAATTAGTAAGCGTGGTGGGTTCCGCGCTCCAGATGGAGACTCAGCTGGAAGTTAAAGGGAAGAATGACAAGGAACTTTATGAATTGGAGCTGTAAGTTAACTCTTTGACAGAGAGAGCGAGATGGTGGTGGGGGACAGCCCCCAGTGAAATCAGAGGTGAGAGCACAAAGCAATACAGTAGGCAGACTCCGGTTTTTGGGGGGGAGATGCTCGAGAATATCCGGGTGGACTCCTGAGGCTCGATCCCGCATTTGCGTATGCCGAGCCTCCTTCCTCATGACCTTTGTCCAGAGTGGAATGCCTCCCCGGCTCCCGGCACATGATCAGTGCATGCTCAGTCACGATATCAGTGCCTGCTCAGCCACGTGATCACTGACGGCACAGTCACGTGATCAGCGCTCTCAGTCACGTGATCACCGTATGATAAACACGTGATCAGTGAACGACCAGCCACGTGATCACTGCATGCGCGTCAGGTGGTCAGTTCCTGATCAGCCACCTGATCAGTGCGTGCACAGTCCCCTGATCAGCGCCTGTCAGTCACTGATCACTGCCTGATAAACACGTGATCAGTGCCCGAACAGCCACGCCATCAGTGCATGCGCAGTCACGTGATCAGTGCATGATAGCCACGTGATCAGTGCGTGCACAGTCCCATGATCAGCGCCTGTCAGTCACTGATCATTGCCTGATAAACACGTGATCAGTGCATGATGAGCCATGTGATCAGTGCCCGATCAGCCACGTCATCAGTGCATGCGCAGTCACGTCATCAGTGCATGATAGCCACGTGATCAGTGCATGCTCAGTCACGTGATCTGGACTTGATCAGCCACGTGATCAGTGCCTGCAGAGTCACGTGATCAGGGCCTGCTGAGCTGCGTGATTCCTGCCGGCTCATCTGCATGACAATTGCCAGCTGAGCTGCGTGATTCCTGTCGGCTCATCTGCTTGACAATTGCCAGCTGAGCTGCGTGATTCCTGCCTGGTCACGTGCTTGATTATTGCCAGTTGAGCAGCATGATTCGTCACTGCTGAGCTCCATGCTTATTGCCTGCTGATTGCGTGGTTCGTGTCTGCTCAGCTCTTTGAGTATTGCCTCCTGAGGTCCCTGTTCGGTCGCCACCTGCCGGGACCAGCCCCAACTGATCCAGGGTATTCGAAGGAGAGATGGCCTAGGCGACTATTTATATGCTAATCAGAGATGTCAAGAATAATAGTATGAGGAGAGCTCAGTAGGAAAATTCGGTGGAGAAAAGAGACTGAGTAGCTTGGTTTACGCGGAAGACCAATCAAACTTCAAGACAAGAAGTTTGCACCACTTACGTAGGCCGCAGGCGCCCTCTCGAATAGCGAAAGGTGCCTCACCCTAGACACCTTCTCGAGTGGGTCTTAGCAGCCCAGGCATAATTAGTAAGCGTGGTGGGTTCCGCGCTCCAGATGGAGACTCAGCTGGAAGTTAAAGGGAAGAATGACAAGGAACTTTATGAATTGGAGCTGTAAGTTAACTCTTTGACAGAGAGAGCGAGATGGTGGTGGGGGACAGCCCCCAGTGAAATCAGAGGTGAGAGCACAAAGCAATACAGTAGGCAGACTCCGGTTTTGGGGGGAGATGCTCGAGAATATCCGGGTGGACTCCTGAGGCTCGATCCCGCATTTGCGTATGCCGAGCCTCCTTCCTCATGACCTTTGTCCAGAGTGGAATGCCTCCCCGGCTCCCGGCACATGATCAGTGCATGCTCAGTCACGATATCAGTGCCTGCTCAGCCACGTGATCACTGACGGCACAGTCACGTGATCAGCGCCTCTCAGTCACGTGATCACCGTATGATAAACACGTGATCAGTGAACGACCAGCCACGTGATCACTGCATGCGCGGTCAGGTGGTCAGTTCCTGATCAGCCACCTGATCAGTGCGTGCACAGTCCCCTGATCAGCGCCTGTCAGTCACTGATCACTGCCTGATAAACACGTGATCAGTGCCCGAACAGCCACGCCATCAGTGCATGCGCAGTCACGTGATCAGTGCATGATAGCCACGTGATCAGTGCGTGCACAGTCCCATGATCAGCGCCTGTCAGTCACTGATCATTGCCTGATAAACACGTGATCAGTGCATGATGAGCCATGTGATCAGTGCCCGATCAGCCACGTCATCAGTGCATGCGCAGTCACGTCATCAGTGCATGATAGCCACGTGATCAGTGCATGCTCAGTCACGTGATCTGGACTTGATCAGCCACGTGATCAGTGCCTGCAGAGTCACGTGATCAGGGCCTGCTGAGCTGCGTGATTCCTGCCGGCTCATCTGCATGACAATTGCCAGCTGAGCTGCGTGATTCCTGTCGGCTCATCTGCTTGACAATTGCCAGCTGAGCTGCGTGATTCCTGCCTGGTCACGTGCTTGATTATTGCCAGTTGAGCAGCATGATTCGTCACTGCTGAGCTCCATGCTTATTGCCTGCTGATTGCGTGGTTCGTGTCTGCTCAGCTCTTTGAGTATTGCCTCCTGAGGTCCCTGTTCGGTCGCCACCTGCCGGGGACCAGCCCCAACTGATCCAGGGTATTCGAAGGAGAGATGGCCTAGGCGACTATTTATATGCTAATCAGAGATGTCAAGAATAATAGTATGAGGAGAGCTCAGTAGGAAAATTCGGTGGAGAAAAGAGACTGAGTAGCTTGGTTTACGCGGAAGACCAATCAAACTTCAAGACAAGAAGTTTGCACCACTTACGTAGGCCGCAGGCGCCCTCTCGAATAGCGAAAGGTGCCTCACCCTAGACACCTTCTCGAGTGGGTCTTAGCAGCCCAGGCATAATTAGTAAGCGTGGTGGGTTCCGCGCTCCAGATGGAGACTCAGCTGGAAGTTAAAGGGAAGAATGACAAGGAACTTTATGAATTGGAGCTGTAAGTTAACTCTTTGACAGAGAGAGCGAGATGGTGGTGGGGGACAGCCCCCAGTGAAATCAGAGGTGAGAGCACAAAGCAATACAGTAGGCAGACTCCGGTTTTTTTGGGGGGGAGATGCTCGAGAATATCCGGGTGGACTCCTGAGGCTCGATCCCGCATTTGCGTATGCCGAGCCTCCTTCCTCATGACCTTTGTCCAGAGTGGAATGCCTCCCCGGCTCCCGGCACATGATCAGTGCATGCTCAGTCACGATATCAGTGCCTGCTCAGCCACGTGATCACTGACGGCACAGTCACGTGATCAGCGCCTCTCAGTCACGTGATCACCGTATGATAAACACGTGATCAGTGAACGACCAGCCACGTGATCACTGCATGCGCGGTCAGGTGGTCAGTTCCTGATCAGCCACCTGATCAGTGCGTGCACAGTCCCCTGATCAGCGCCTGTCAGTCACTGATCACTGCCTGATAAACACGTGATCAGTGCCCGAACAGCCACGTCATCAGTGCATGCGCAGTCACGTGATCAGTGCATGATAGCCACGTGATCAGTGCGTGCACAGTCCCATGATCAGCGCCTGTCAGTCACTGATCATTGCCTGATAAACACGTGATCAGTGCATGATGAGCCATGTGATCAGTGCCCGATCAGCCACGTCATCAGTGCATGCGCAGTCACGTCATCAGTGCATGATAGCCACGTGATCAGTGCATGCTCAGTCACGTGATCTGGACTTGATCAGCCACGTGATCAGTGCCTGCAGAGTCACGTGATCAGGGCCTGCTGAGCTGCGTGATTCCTGCCGGCTCATCTGCATGACAATTGCCAGCTGAGCTGCGTGATTCCTGTCGGCTCATCTGCTTGACAATTGCCAGCTGAGCTGCGTGATTCCTGCCTGGTCACGTGCTTGATTATTGCCAGTTGAGCAGCATGATTCGTCACTGCTGAGCTCCATGCTTATTGCCTGCTGATTGCGTGGTTCGTGTCTGCTCAGCTCTTTGAGTATTGCCTCCTGAGGTCCCTGTTCGGTCGCCACCTGCCGGGACCAGCCCCAACTGATCCAGGGTATTCGAAGGAGAGATGGCCTAGGCGACTATTTATATGCTAATCAGAGATGTCAAGAATAATAGTATGAGGAGAGCTCAGTAGGAAAATTCGGTGGAGAAAAGAGACTGAGTAGCTTGGTTTACGCGGAAGACCAATCAAACTTCAAGACAAGAAGTTTGCACCACTTACGTAGGCCGCAGGCGCCCTCTCGAATAGCGAAAGGTGCCTCACCCTAGACACCTTCTCGAGTGGGTCTTAGCAGCCCAGGCATAATTAGTAAGCGTGGTGGGTTCCGCGCTCCAGATGGAGACTCAGCTGGAAGTTAAAGGGAAGAATGACAAGGAACTTTATGAATTGGAGCTGTAAGTTAACTCTTTGACAGAGAGAGCGAGATGGTGGTGGGGGACAGCCCCCAGTGAAATCAGAGGTGAGAGCACAAAGCAATACAGTAGGCAGACTCCGGTTTTTTTGGGGGGGAGATGCTCGAGAATATCCGGGTGGACTCCTGAGGCTCGATCCCGCATTTGCGTATGCCGAGCCTCCTTCCTCATGACCTTTGTCCAGAGTGGAATGCCTCCCCGGCTCCCGGCACATGATCAGTGCATGCTCAGTCACGATATCAGTGCCTGCTCAGCCACGTGATCACTGACGGCACAGTCACGTGATCAGCGCCTCTCAGTCACGTGATCACCGTATGATAAACACGTGATCAGTGAACGACCAGCCACGTGATCACCGCATGCGCGGTCAGGTGGTCAGTTCCTGATCAGCCACCTGATCAGTGCGTGCACAGTCCCCTGATCAGCGCCTGTCAGTCACTGATCACTGCCTGATAAACACGTGATCAGTGCCCGAACAGCCACGTCATCAGTGCATGCGCAGTCACGTGATCAGTGCATGATAGCCACGTGATCAGTGCGCACAGTCCCATGATCAGCGCCTGTCAGTCACTGATCATTGCCTGATAAACACGTGATCAGTGCATGATGAGCCATGTGATCAGTGCCCGATCAGCCACGCCATCAGTGCATGCGCAGTCACGTCATCAGTGCATGATAGCCACGTGATCAGTGCATGCTCAGTCACGTGATCTGGACTTGATCAGCCACGTGATCAGTGCCTGCAGAGTCACGTGATCAGGGCCTGCTGAGCTGCGTGATTCCTGCCGGCTCATCTGCATGACAATGGAACTGGCTGCGTGATTCCTGTCAATGCTGGCCAGCTGAGCTGCGTGATTCCTGCCTGGTCACGTGCTTGATTATTGCCAGTTGAGCAGCATGATTCGTCACTGCTGAGCTCCATGCTTATTGCCTGCTGATTGCGTGGTTCGTGTCTGCTCAGCTCTTTGAGTATTGCCTCCTGAGGTCCCTGTTCGGTCGCCACCTGCCGGGGACCAGCCCCAACTGATCCAGGGTATTCGAAGGAGAGATGGCCTAGGCGACTATTTATATGCTAATCAGAGATGTCAAGAATAATAGTATGAGGAGAGCTCAGTAGGAAAATTCGGTGGAGAAAAGAGACTGAGGAGCTTGGTTTACGCGGAAGACCAATCAAACTTCAAGACAAGAAGTTTGCACCACTTACGTAGGCCGCAGGCGCCCTCTCGAATAGCGAAAGGTGCCTCACCCTAGACACCTTCTCGAGTGGGTCTTAGCAGCCCAGGCATAATTAGTAAGCGTGGTGGGTTCCGCGCTCCAGATGGAGACTCAGCTGGAAGTTAAAGGGAAGAATGACAAGGAACTTTATGAATTGGAGCTGTAAGTTAACTCTTTGACAGAGAGAGCGAGATGGTGGTGGGGGACAGCCCCCAGTGAAATCAGAGGTGAGAGCACAAAGCAATACAGTAGGCAGACTCCGGTTTTTTTGGGGGGAGATGCTCGAGAATATCCGGGTGGACTCCTGAGGCTCGATCCCGCATTTGCGTATGCCGAGCCTCCTTCCTCATGACCTTTGTCCAGAGTGGAATGCCTCCCCGGCTCCCGGCACATGATCAGTGCATGCTCAGTCACGATATCAGTGCCTGCTCAGCCACGTGATCACTGACGGCACAGTCACGTGATCAGCGCCTCTCAGTCACGTGATCACCGCATGATAAACACGTGATCAGTGAACGACCAGCCACGTGATCACTGCATGCGCGGTCAGGTGGTCAGTTCCTGATCAGCCACCTGATCAGCACAGTCCCCTGATCAGCGCCTGTCAGTCACTGATCACTGCCTGATAAACACGTGATCAGTGCCCGAACAGCCACGTCATCAGTGCATGCGCAGTCACGTGATCAGTATGATAGCCACGTGATCAGTGCGTGCACAGTCCCATGATCAGCGCCTGTCAGTCACTGATCACTGCCTGATAAACAGATCAGTGCATGATCAGATCAGCCACGTCATCAGTGCATGCGCAGTCACGTGATCAGTGCATGATAGCCACATGATCAGTGCGGCACAGTCCCCTGATCAGCGCCTGTCAGTCACTGATCATTGCCTGATAAACACGTGATCAGTGCATGATGAGCCATGTGATCAGTGCCCGATCAGCCACGCCATCAGTGCATGCGCAGTCACGTGATCAGTGCATGATAGCCACGTGATCAGTGCATGCTCAGTCACGTGATCTGGACTTGATCAGCCACGTGATCAGTGCCTGCAGAGTCACGTGATCAGGGCCTGCTGAGCTGCGTGATTCCTGCCGGCTCATCTGCATGACAATTGCCAGCTGAGCTGCGTGATTCCTGTCGGCTCTTCTGCTTGACAATTGCCAGCTGAGCTGCGTGATTCCTGCCTGGTCACGTGCTTGATTATTGCCAGTTGAGCAGCATGATTCGTCACTGCTGAGCTCCATGCTTATTGCCTGCTGATTGCGTGGTTCGTGTCTGCACAGCTCTTTGAGTATTGCCTCCTGAGGTCCCTGTTCGGTCGCCACCTGCCGGACCAGCCCCAACTGATCCAGGGTATTCGAAGGAGAGATGGCCTAGGCGACCATTTATATGCTAATCAGAGATGTCAAGAATAATAGTATGAGGAGAGCTCAGTAGGAAAATTCGGTGGAGAAAAGAGACTGAGTAGCTTGGTTTACGCGGAAGACCAATCAAACTTCAAGACAAGAAGTTTGCACCACTTACGTAGGCCGCAGGTGCCCTCTCGAATGGCGAAAGGTGCCTCACCCTAGACACCTTCTCGAGTGGGTCTTAGCAGCCCAGGCATAATTAGTAATCGTGGTGGGTTCCGCGCTCCAGATGGAGACTCAGCTGGAAGTTAAAGGGAAGAATGACAAGGAACTTTATGAATTGGAGCTGTAAGTTAACTCTTTGACAGAGAGAGCGAGATGGTGGTGGGGGACAGCCCCCAGTGAAATCAGAGGTGAGAGCACAAAGCAATACAGTAGGCAGACTCCGGTTTTTTTGGGGGGAGATGCTCGAGAATATCCGGGTGGACTCCTGAGGCTCGATCCCGCATTTGCGTATGCCGAGCCTCCTTCCTCATGACCTTTGTCCAGAGTGGAATGCCTCCCCGGCTCCCGGCACATGATCAGTGCATGCTCAGTCACGATATCAGTGCCTGCTCAGCCACGTGATCACTGACGGCACAGTCACGTGATCAGCGCCTCTCAGTCACGTGATCACCGTATGATAAACACGTGATCAGTGAACGACCAGCGCCAGTGATCACTGCATGCGCGGTCAGGGGTCAGTTCCTGATCAGCCACGTGATCAGTGCGTGCACAGTCCCATGATCAGCGCCTGTCAGTCACTGATCATTGCCTGATAAACACGTGATCAGTGCATGATGAGCCATGTGATCAGTGCCCGATCAGCCACGTCATCAGTGCATGCGCAGTCACGTCATCAGTGCATGATAGCCACGTGATCAGTGCATGCTCAGTCACGTGATCTGGACTTGATCAGCCACGTGATCAGTGCCTGCAGAGTCACGTGATCAGGGCCTGCTGAGCTGCGTGATTCCTGCCGGCTCATCTGCATGACAATTGCCAGCTGAGCTGCGTGATTCTGTCGGCTCATCTGCTTGACAATTGCCAGCTGAGCTGCGTGATTCCTGCCTGGTCACCTGCTTGATTATTGCCAGTTGAGCAGCATGATTCGTCACTGCTGAGCTCCATGCTTATTGCCTGCTGATTGCGTGGTTCGTGTCTGCTCAGCTCTTTGAGTATTGCCTCCTGAGGTCCCTGTTCGGTCGCCACCTGCCGGGGACCAGCCCCAACTGATCCAGGGTATTCGAAGGAGAGATGGCCTAGGCGACTATTTATATGCTAATCAGAGATGTCAAGAATAATAGTATGAGGAGAGCTCAGTAGGAAAATTCGGTGGAGAAAAGAGACTGAGTAGCTTGGTTTACGCGGAAGACCAATCAAACTTCAAGACAAGAAGTTTGCACCACTTACGTAGGCCGCAGGCGCCCTCTCGAATAGCGAAAGGTGCCTCACCCTAGACACCTTCTCGAGTGGGTCTTAGCAGCCCAGGCATAATTAGTAAGCGTGGTGGGTTCCGCGCTCCAGATGGAGACTCAGCTGGAAGTTAAAGGGAAGAATGACAAGGAACTTTATGAATTGGAGCTGTAAGTTAACTCTTTGACAGAGAGAGCGAGATGGTGGTGGGGGACAGCCCCAGTGAAATCAGAGGTGAGAGCACAAAGCAATACAGTAGGCAGACTCCGGTTTTTTGGGGGAGATGCTCGAGAATATCCGGGTGGACTCCTGAGGCTCGATCCCGCATTTGCGTATGCTGAGCCTCCTTCCTCATGACCTTTGTCCAGAGTGGAATGCCTCCCCGGCTCCCGGCACATGATCAGTGCATGCTCAGTCACGATATCAGTGCCTGCTCAGCCACGTGATCACTGACGGCACAGTCACGTGATCAGCGCCTCTCAGTCACGTGATCACCGTATGATAAACACGTGATCAGTGAACGACCAGCCACGTGATCACTGCATGCGCGGTCAGGTGGTCAGTTCCTGATCAGCCACCTGATCAGTGCGTGCACAGTCCCCTGATCAGCGCCTGTCAGTCACTGATCACTGCCTGATAAACACGTGATCAGTGCCCGAACAGCCACGTCATCAGTGCATGCGCAGTCACGTGATCAGTGCATGATAGCCACGTGATCAGTGCGTGCACAGTCCCATGATCAGCGCCTGTCAGTCACTGATCATTGCCTGATAAACACGTGATCAGTGCATGATGAGCTATGTGATCAGTGCCTGATCAGCCACGTCATCAGTGCATGCGCAGTCACGTCATCAGTGCATGATAGCCACGTGATCAGTGCATGCTTAGTCACGTGATCTGGACTTGATCAGCCACGTGATCAGTGCCTGCAGAGTCACGTGATCAGGGCCTGCTGAGCTGCGTGATTCCTGCCGGCTCATCTGCATGACAATTGCCAGCTGAGCTGCGTGATTCCTGTCGGCTCATCTGCTTGACAATTGCCAGCTGAGCTGCGTGATTCCTGCCTGGTCACGTGCTTGATTATTGCCAGTTGAGCAGCATGATTCGTCACTGCTGAGCTCCATGCTTATTGCCTGCTGATTGCGTGGTTCGTGTCTGCTCAGCTCTTTGAGTATTGCCTCCTGAGGTCCCTGTTCGGTCGCCACCTGCCGGGGACCAGCCCCAACTGATCCAGGGTATTCGAAGGAGAGATGGCCTAGGCGACTATTTATATGCTAATCAGAGATGTCAAGAATAATAGTATGAGGAGAGCTCAGTAGGAAAATTCGGTGGAGAAAAGAGACTGAGTAGCTTGGTTTACGCGGAAGACCAATCAAACTTCAAGACAAGAAGTTTGCACCATTTACGTAGGCCGCAGGCGCCTCTCGAATAGCGAAAGGTGCCTCACCCTAGACACCTTCTCGAGTGGGTCTTAGCAGCCCAGGCATAATTAGTAAGCGTGGTGGGTTCCGCGCTCCAGATGGAGACTCAGCTGGAAGTTAAAGGGAAGAATGACAAGGAACTTTATGAATTGGAGCTGTAAGTTAACTCTTTGACAGAGAGAGCGAGATGGTGGTGGGGGACAGCCCCCAGTGAAATCAGAGGTGAGAGCACAAAGCAATACAGTAGGCAGACTCCGGTTTTTTTGGGGGAGATGCTCGAGAATATCCGGGTGGACTCCTGAGGCTCGATCCCGCATTTGCGTATGCCGAGCCTCCTTCCTCATGACCTTTGTCCAGAGTGGAATGCCTCCCCGGCTCCCGGCACATGATCAGTGCATGCTCAGTCACGATATCAGTGCCTGCTCAGCCACGTGATCACTGACGGCACAGTCACGTGATCAGCGCCTCTCAGTCACGTGATCACCGTATGATAAACACGTGATCAGTGAACGACCAGCCACGTGATCACTGCATGCGGTCAGGTGGTCAGTTCCTGATCAGCCACCTGATCAGTGCGTGCACAGTCCCCTGATCAGCGCCTGTCAGTCACTGATCACTGCCTGATAAACACGTGATCAGTGCCCGAACAGCCACGCCATCAGTGCATGCGCAGTCACGTGATCAGTGCATGATAGCCACGTGATCAGTGCGCACAGTCCCATGATCAGCGCCTGTCAGTCACTGATCATTACCTGACAAACACGTGATCAGTGCATGATGAGCCATGTGATCAGTGCCCGATCAGCCACGTCATCAGTGCATGCGCAGTCACGTCATCAGTCCATGATAGCCACGTGATCAGTGCATGCTCAGTCACGTGATCTGGACTTGATCAGCCACGTGATCAGTGCCTGCAGAGTCACGTGATCAGGGCCTGCTGAGCTGCGTGATTCCTGCCGGCTCATCTGCATGACAATTGCCAGCTGAGCTGCGTGATTCCTGTCGGCCCATCTGCTTGACAATTGCCAGCTGAGCTGCGTGATTCCTGCCTGGTCACGTGCTTGATTATTGCCAGTTGAGCAGCATGATTCGTCACTGCTGAGCTCCATGCTTATTGCCTGCTGATTGCGTGGTTCGTGTCTGCTCAGCTCTTTGAGTATTGCCTCCTGAGGTCCCTGTTCGGTCGCCACCTGCCGGGGACCAGCCCCAACTGATCCAGGGTATTCGAAGGAGAGATGGCCTAGGCGACTATTTATATGCTAATCAGAGATGTCAAGAATAATAGTATGAGGAGAGCTCAGTAGGAAAATTCGGTGGAGAAAAGAGACTGAGTAGCTTGGTTTACGCGGAAGACCAATCAAACTTCAAGACAAGAAGTTTGCACCACTTACGTAGGCCGCAGGCGCCCTCTCGAATAGCGAAAGGTGCCTCACCCTAGACACCTTCTCGAGTGGGTCTTAGCAGCCCAGGCATAATTAGTAAGCGTGGTGGGTTCCGCGCTCCAGATGGAGACTCAGCTGGAAGTTAAAGGGAAGAATGACAAGGAACTTTATGAATTGGAGCTGTAAGTTAACCTTGACAGAGAGAGCGAGATGGTGGGGGACAGCCCCCAGTGAAATCAGAGGTGAGAGCACAAAGCAATACAGTAGGCAGACTCCGGTTTTTTTGGGGGAGATGCTCGAGAATATCCGGGTGGACTCCTGAGGCTCGATCCCGCATTTGCGTATGCCGAGCCTCCTTCCTCATGACCTTTGTCCAGAGTGGAATGCCTCCCCGGCTCCCGGCACATGATCAGTGCATGCTCAGTCACGATATCAGTGCCTGCTCAGCCACGTGATCACTGACGGCACAGTCACGTGATCAGCGCCTCTCAGTCACGTGATCACCGTATGATAAACACGTGATCAGTGAACGACCAGCCACGTGATCACTGCATGCGCGGTCAGGTGGTCAGTTCCTGATCAGCCACCTGATCAGTGCACAGTCCCCTGATCAGCGCCTGTCAGTCACTGATCACTGCCTGATAAACACGTGATCAGTGCCCGAACAGCCACGTCATCAGTGCATGCGCAGTCACGTGATCAGTGCATGATAGCCACGTGATCAGTGCGTACAGTCCCATGATCAGCGCCTGTCAGTCACTGATCATTGCCTGATAAACACGTGATCAGTGCATGATGAGCCATGTGATCAGTGCCTGATCAGCCACGTCATCAGTGCATGCGCAGTCATCATCAGTGCATGATAGCCACGTGATCAGTGCATGCTCAGTCACGTGATCTGGACTTGATCAGCCACGTGATCAGTGCCTGCAGAGTCACGTGATCAGGGCCTGCTGAGCTGCGTGATTCCTGCCGGCTCATCTGCTTGACAATTGCCAGCTGAGCTGCGTGATTCCTGCCTGGTCACGTGCTTGATTATTGCCAGTTGAGCAGCATGATTCGTCACTGCTGAGCTCCATGCTTATTGCCTGCTGATTGCGTGGTTCGTGTCTGCTCAGCTCTTTGAGTATTGCCTCCTGAGGTCCCTGTTCGGTCGCCACCTGCCGGGGACCAGCCCCAACTGATCCAGGGTATTCGAAGGAGAGATGGCCTAGGCGACTATTTATATGCTAATCAGAGATGTCAAGAATAATAGTATGAGGAGAGCTCTGTAGGAAAATTCGGTGGAGAAAAGAGACTGAGTAGCTTGGTTTACGCGGAAGACCAATCAAACTTCAAGACAAGAAGTTTGCACCACTTACGTAGGCCGCAGGCGCCCTCTCGAATAGCGAAAGGTGCCTCACCCTAGACACCTTCTCGAGTGGGTCTTAGCAGCCCAGGCATAATTAGTAAGCGTGGTGGGTTCCGCGCTCCAGATGGAGACTCAGCTGGAAGTTAAAGGGAAGAATGACAAGGAACTTTATGAATTGGAGCTGTAAGTTAACTCTTTGACAGAGAGAGCGAGATGGTGGTGGGGGACAGCCCCCAGTGAAATCAGAGGTGAGAGCACAAAGCAATACAGTAGGCAGACTCCGGTTTTTTTGGGGGAGATGCTCGAGAATATCCGGGTGGACTCCTGAGGCTCGATCCCGCATTTGCGTATGCCGAGCCTCCTTCCTCATGACCTTTGTCCAGAGTGGAATGCCTCCCCGGCTCCCGGCACATGATCAGTGCATGCTCAGTCACGATATCAGTGCCTGCTCAGCCACGTGATCACTGACGGCACAGTCACGTGATCAGCGCCTCTCAGTCACGTGATCACCGTATGATAAACACGTGATCAGTGAACGACCAGCCACGTGATCACTGCATGCGCAGTCAGGTGGTCAGTTCCTGATCAGCCACCTGATCAGTGCGTGCACAGTCCCCTGATCAGCGCCTGTCAGTCACTGATCACTGCCTGATAAACACGTGATCAGTGCCCGAACAGCCACGTCATCAGTGCATGCGCAGTCACGTGATCAGTGCATGATAGCCACGTGATCAGTGCATGCACAGTCCCATGATCAGCGCCTGTCAGTCACTGATCATTGCCTGATAAACACGTGATCAGTGCATGATGAGCCATGTGATCAGTGCCCGATCAGCCACGTCATCAGTGCATGCGCAGTCAGTCATCAGTGCATGATAGCCACGTGATCAGTGCATCAGTCACCTGATCAGTGCATGATAGCCTGATCAGTGCAGCGTGATCAGCCTGTCAGTCTGAGTCTGCGTGATCTGGACTTGATCAGCCACGCTGATCGTGAGTGCCTGCAGAGTCACGTGATCAGGGCCTGCTGAGCTGCGTGATTCCTGCCGGCTCATCTGCATGACAATTGCCAGCTGAGCTGCGTGATTCCTGTCGGCTAATCTGCTTGACAATTGCCAGCTGAGCTGCGTGATTCCTGCCCGGTCACGTGCTTGATTATTGCCAGTTGAGCAGCATGATTCGTCACTGCTGAGCTCCATGCTTATTGCCTGCTGATTGCGTGGTTCGTGTCTGCTCAGCTCTTTGAGTATTGCCTCCTGTGGTCCCTGTTCGGTCGCCACCTGCCGGGGACCAGCCCCAACTGATCCAGGGTATTCGAAGGAGAGATGGCCTAGGCGACTATTTATATGCTAATCAGAGATGTCAAGAATAATAGTATGAGGAGAGCTCAGTAGGAAAATTCGGTGGAGAAAAGAGACTGAGTAGCTTGGTTTACGCGGAAGACCAATCAAACTTCAAGACAAGAAGTTTGCACCACTTACGAGGCCGCAGGCGCCCTCTCGAATAGCGAAAGGTGCCTCACCCTAGACACCTTCTCGAGTGGGTCTTAGCAGCCCAGGCATAATTAGTAAGCGTGGTGGGTTCCGCGCTCCAGATGGAGACTCAGCTGGAAGTTAAAGGGAAGAATGACAAGGAACTTTATGAATTGGAGCTGTAAGTTAACTCTTTGACAGAGAGAGAGATGGTGGTGGGGGACAGCCCCCAGTGAAATCAGAGGTGAGAGCACAAAGCAATACAGAAGGCAGACTCCGGTTTTTTTGGGGGGAGATGCTCGAAAATACCGGGTGGACTCCTGTGTCTACATCCGGCATTTGCGTATGCCGAGCCTCCTTCCTCATGACCTTTGTCCAGAGTGGAAGGCCTCCCCGGCTCCCGGCACATGATCAGTGCATGCTCAGTCACGATATCAGTGCCTGCTCAGCCACGTGATCACTGACGGCACAGTCATGTGATCAGCGCCTCTCAGTCACGTGATCACCGTATGATAAACACGTGATCAGTGAACGACCAGCCACGTGATCACTGCATGCGCAGTCAGGTGGTCAGTTCCTGATCAGCCACCTGATCAGTTCGTGCACAGTCCCCTGATCAGCGCCTGTCAGTCACTGATCACTGCCTGATAAACACGTGATCAGTGCCCGAACAGCCACGTCATCAGTGCATGCGCAGTCACGTGATCAGTGCATGATAGCCACGTGATCAGTGCGTGCACAGTCCCATGATCAGCGCCTGTAGCACTGATCACTGATCAGTCACTGATCATTGCCTGATAAACACGTGATCAGTGCATGATGAGCCATGTGATCAGTGCCCGATCAGCCACGTCATCAGTGCATGCGCAGTCACGTCATCAGTGCATGATAGCCACGTGATCAGTGCATGCTCAGTCACGTGATCTGCTTGATCAGCCACGTGATCAGTGCCTGCAGAGTCACGTGATCAGGGCCTGCTGAGCTGCGTGATTCCTGCCGGCTCATCTGCATGACAATTGCCAGCTGAGCTGCGTGATTCCTGTCGGCTCATCTGCTTGACAATTGCCAGCTGAGCTGCGTGATTCCTGCCTGGTCACGTGCTTGATTATTGCCAGTTGAGCAGCATGATTCGTCACTGCTGAGCTCCATGCTTATTGCCTGCTGATTGCGTGGTTCGTGTCTGCTCAGCTCTTTGAGTATCGCCTCCTGAGGTCCCTGTTCGGTCGCCACCTGCCGGGGACCAGCCCCAACTGATCCAGGGTATTCGAAGGAGAGATGGCCTAGGCGACTATTTATATGCTAATCAGAGATGTCAAGAATAATAGTATGAGGAGAGCTCAGTAGGAAAATTCGGTGGAGAAAAGAGACTGAGAAGCTTGGTTTACGCGGAAGACCAATCAAACTTCAAGACAAGAAGTTTGCACCACTTACGTAGGCCGCAGGCGCCTCTCTCGAATAGCGAAAGGTGCCTCACCCTAGACACCTTCTCGAGTGGGTCTTAGCAGCCCAGGCATAATTAGTAAGCGTGGTGGGTTCCGCGCTCCAGATGGAGACTCAGCTGGAAGTTAAAGGGAAGAATGACAAGGAACTTTATGAATTGGAGCTGTAAGTTAACTCTTTGACAGAGAGAGCGAGATGGTGGTGGGGGACAGCCCCCAGTGAAATCAGAGGTGAGAGCACAAAGCAATACAGTAGGCAGACTCCGGTTTTTTGGGGGAGATGCTCGAGAATATCCGGGTGGACTCCTGAGGCTCGATCCCGCATTTGCGTATGCCGAGCCTCCTTCCTCATGACCTTTGTCCAGAGTGGAATGCCTCCCCGGCTCCCGGCACATGATCAGTGCATGCTCAGTCACGATATCAGTGCCTGCTCAGCCACGTGATCACTGACGGCACAGTCACGTGATCAGCGCCTCTCAGTCACGTGATCACCGTATGATAAACACGTGATCAGTGAACGACCAGCCACGTGATCACTGCATGCGCGGTCAGGTGGTCAGTTCCTGATCAGCCACCTGATCAGTGCGTGCACAGTCCCCTGATCAGCGCCTGTCAGTCACTGATCACTGCCTGATAAACACGTGATCAGTGCCCGAACAGCCACGTCATCAGTGCATGCGCAGTCACGTGATCAGTGCATGATAGCCACGTGATCAGTGCGTGCACAGTCCCATGATCAGCGCCTGTCAGTCACTGATCATTGCCTGATAAACACGTGATCAGTGCATGATGAGCCATGTGATCAGTGCCCGATCAGCCACGTCATCAGTGCATGCGCAGTCACGGCATCAGTGCATGATAGCCACGTGATCAGTGCATGCTCAGTCACGTGATCTGGACTTGATCAGCCACGTGATCAGTGCTCTGCAGAGTCACGTGATCAGCCTGCTGAGCTGCGTGATTCCTGTCGGCTCATCTGCTTGACAATTGCCAGCTGAGCTGCGTGATTCCTGCCTGGTCACGTGCTTGATTATTGCCAGTTGAGCAGCATGATTCGTCACTGCTGAGCTCCATGCTTATTGCCTGCTGATTGCGTGGTTCGTGTCTGCTCAGCTCTTTGAGTATTGCCTCCTGAGGTCCCTGTTCGGTCGCCACCTGCCGGGGACCAGCCCCAACTGATCCAGGGTATTCGAAGGAGAGATGGCCTAGGCGACTATTTATATGCTAATCAGAGATGTCAAGAATAATAGTATGAGGAGAGCTCAGTAGGAAAATTCGGTGGAGAAAGAGACTGAGTAGCTTGGTTTACGCGGAAGACCAATCAAACTTCAAGACAAGAAGTTTGCACCACTTACGTAGGCCGCAGGCGCCTCTCGAATAGCGAAAGGTGCCTCACCCTAGACACCTTCTCGAGTGGGTCTTAGCAGCCCAGGCATAATTAGTAAGCGTGGTGGGTTCCGCGCTCCAGATGGAGACTCAGCTGGAAGTTAAAGGGAAGAATGACAAGGAACTTTATGAATTGGAGCTGTAAGTTAACTCTTTGACAGAGAGAGCGAGATGGTGGTGGGGGACAGCCCCCAGTGAAATCAGAGGTGAGAGCACAAAGCAATACAGTAGGCAGACTCGGTTTTTTTGGGGGGAGATGCTCGAGAATATCCGGGTGGACTCCTGAGGCTCGATCCCGCATTTGCGTATGCCGAGCCTCCTTCCTCATGACCTTTGTCCAGAGTGGAATGCCTCCCCGGCTCCCGGCACATGATCAGTGCATGCTCAGTCACGATATCAGTGCCTGCTCAGCCACGTGATCACTGACGGCACAGTCACGTGATCAGCGCCTCTCAGTCACGTGATCACCGTATGATAAACACGTGATCAGTGAACGACCAGCCACGTGATCACTGCATGCGCGGTCAGGTGGTCAGTTCCTGATCAGCCACCTGATCAGTGCGTGCACAGTCCCCTGATCAGCGCCTGTCAGTCACTGATCACTGCCTGATAAACACGTGATCAGTGCCCGAACAGCCACGTCATCAGTGCATGCGCAGTCACGTGATCAGTGCATGATAGCCACGTGATCAGTGCGTGCACAGTCCCATGATCAGCGCCTGTCAGTCACTGATCATTGCCTGATAAACACGTGATCAGTGCATGATGAGCCATGTGATCAGTGCCTGAGCAGCCATCAGTGCATGCTGCCAGCCAGTGCATGCCAGGCAGCAGTGCGCACGCGATCATCAGTGCATGATCAGCTGTCATCGTGATCAGTGATCACGTGATGCTCAGTCACGTCATCAGTGATCTGGACTTGATCAGCCACGTGATCAGTGCCTGCAGAGTCACGTGATCAGGGCCTGCTGAGCTGCGTGATTCCTGCCGGCTCATCTGCATGACAATTGCCAGCTGAGCTGCGTGATTCCTGTCGGCTCATCTGCTTGACAATTGCCAGCTGAGCTGCGTGATTCCTGCCTGGTCACGTGCTTGATTATTGCCAGTTGAGCAGCATGATTCGTCACTGCTGAGCTCCATGCTTATTGCCTGCTGATTGCGTGGTTCGTGTCTGCTCAGCTCTTTGAGTATTGCCTCCTGAGGTCCCTGTTCGGTCGCCACCTGCCGGGGACCAGCCCCAACTGATCCAGGGTATTCGAAGGAGAGATGGCCTAGGCGACTATTTATATGCTAATCAGAGATGTCAAGAATAATAGTATGAGGAGAGCTCAGTAGGAAAATTCGGTGGAGAAAAGAGACTGAGTAGCTTGGTTTACGCGGAAGACCAATCAAACTTCAAGACAAGAAGTTTGCACCACTTACGTAGGCCGCAGGCGCCCTCTCGAATAGCGAAAGGTGCCTCACCCTAGACACCTTCTCGAGTGGGTCTTAGCAGCCCAGGCATAATTAGTAAGCGTGGTGGGTTCCGCGCTCCAGATGGAGACTCAGCTGGAAGTTAAAGGGAAGAATGACAAGGAACTTTATGAATTGAGCTGTAAGTTAACTCTTTGACAGAGAGAGCGAGATGGTGGTGGGGGACAGCCCCCAGTGAAATCAGAGGTGAGAGCACAAAGCAATACAGTAGGCAGACTCCGGTTTTTTTGGGGGGAGATGCTCGAGAATATCCGGGTGGACTCCTGAGGCTCGATCCCGCATTTGCGTATGCCGAGCCTCCTTCCTCATGACCTTTGTCCAGAGTGGAATGCCTCCCCGGCTCCCGGCACATGATCAGTGCATGCTCAGTCACGATATCAGTGCCTGCTCAGCCACGTGATCACTGACGGCACAGTCACATGATCAGCGCCTCTCAGTCACGTGATCACCGTATGATAAACACGTGATCAGTGAACGACCAGCCACGTGATCACTGCATGCGCGGTCAGGTGGTCAGTTCCTGATCAGCCACCTGATCAGTGCGTGCACAGTCCCCTGATCAGCGCCTGTCAGTCACTGATCACTGCCTGATAAACACGTGATCAGTGCCCGAACAGCCACGTCATCAGTGCATGCAGTCACGTGATCAGTGCATGATAGCCACGTGATCAGTGCGTGCACAGTCCCATGATCAGCGCCTGTCACTGATCATTGCCTGATAAACACGTGATCAGTGCATGATGAGCCATGTGATCAGTGCCCGAACAGCCACGTCATCAGTGCATGCGCAGTCACGTGATCAGTGCATGATAGCCACGTGATCAGCGTGCACAGTCCCATGATCGGCCTGTCAGTCACTGATCATTGCCTGATAAACACGTGATCAGTGCATGATGAGCCATGTGATCAGTGCCCGATCAGCCACGTCATCAGTGCATGCGCAGTCACGTCATCAGTGCATGATAGCCACGTGATCAGTGCATGCTCAGTCACGTGATCTGGACTTGATCAGCCACGTGATCAGTGCCTGCAGAGTCACGTGATCAGGGCCTGCTGAGCTGCGTGATTCCTGCCGGCTCATCTGCATGACAATTGCCATCTGAGCTGCGTGATTCCTGTCGGCTCATCTGCTTGACAATTGCCAGCTGAGCTGCGTGATTCCTGCCTGGTCACGTGCTTGATTATTGCCAGTTGAGCAGCATGATTCGTCACTGCTGAGCTCCATGCTTATTGCCTGCTGATTGCGTGGTTCGTGTCTGCTCAGCTCTTTGAGTATTGCCTCCTGAGGTCCCTGTTCGGTCGCCACCTGCCGGGGACCAGCCCCAACTGATCCAGGGTATTCGAAGGAGAGATGGCCTAGGCGACTATTTATATGCTAATCAGAGATGTCAAGAATAATAGTATGAGGAGAGCTCAGTAGGAAAATTCGGTGGAGAAAAGAGACTGAGTAGCTTGGTTTACGCGGAAGACCAATCAAACTTCAAGACAAGAAGTTTGCACCACTTACGTAGGCCGCAGGCGCCCTCTCGAATAGCGAAAGGTGCCTCACCCTAGACACCTTCTCGAGTGGGTCTTAGCAGCCCAGGCATAATTAGTAAGCGTGGTGGGTTCCGCGCTCCAGATGGAGACTCAGCTGGAAGTTAAAGGGAAGAATGACAAGGAACTTTATGAATTGGAGCTGTAAGTTAACTCTTTGACAGAGAGAGCGAGATGGTGGTGGGGGACAGCCCCCAGTGAAATCAGAGGTGAGAGCACAAAGCAATACAGTAGGCAGACTCCGGTTTTTTTGGGGGGGAGATGCTCGAGAATATCCGGGTGGACTCCTGAGGCTCGATCCCGCATTTGCGTATGCCGAGCCTCCTTCCTCATGACCTTTGTCCAGAGTGGAATGCCTCCCCGGCTCCCGGCACATGATCAGTGCATGCTCAGTCACGATATCAGTGCCTGCTCAGCCACGTGATCACTGACGGCACAGTCACGTGATCAGCGCCTCTCAGTCACGTGATCACCGTATGATAAACACGTGATCAGTGAACGACCAGCCACGTGATCACTGCATGCGCGGTCAGGTGGTCAGTTCCTGATCAGCCACCTGATCAGTGCGTGCACAGTCCCCTGATCAGCGCCTGTCAGTCACTGATCACTGCCTGATAAACACGTGATCAGTGCCCGAACAGCCACGTCATCAGTGCATGCGCAGTCACGTGATCAGTGCATGATAGCCACGTGATCAGTGCGTGCACAGTCCCATGATCAGCGCCTGTCAGTCACTGATCATTGCCTGATAAACACGTGATCAGTGCATGATGAGCCATGTGATCAGTGCCCGATCAGCCACGTCATCAGTGCATGCGCAGTCACGTCATCAGTGCATGATAGCCACGTGATCAGTGCATGCTCAGTCACGTGATCTGGACTTGATCAGCCACGTGATCAGTGCCTGCAGAGTCACGTGATCAGGCCTGCTGAGCTGCGTGATTCCTGCCGGCTCATCTGCATGACAATTGCCAGCTGAGCTGCGTGATTCCTGTCGGCTCATCTGCTTGACAATTGCCAGCTGAGCTGCGTGATTCCTGCCTGGTCACGTGCTTGATTATTGCCAGTTGAGCAGCATGATTCGTCACTGCTGAGCTCCATGCTTATTGCCTGCTGATTGCGTGGTTCGTGTCTGCTCAGCTCTTTGAGTATTGCCTCCTGAGGTCCCTGTTCGGTCGCCACCTGCCGGGACCAGCCCCAACTGATCCAGGGTATTCGAAGGAGAGATGGCCTAGGCGACTATTTATATGCTAATCAGAGATGTCAAGAATAATAGTATGAGGAGAGCTCAGTAGGAAAATTCGGTGGAGAAAAGAGACTGAGTAGCTTGGTTTACGCGGAAGACCAATCAAACTTCAAGACAAGAAGTTTGCACCACTTACGTAGGCCGCAGGCGCCTCTCGAATAGCGAAAGGTGCCTCACCCTAGACACCTTCTCGAGTGGGTCTTAGCAGCCCAGGCATAATTAGTAAGCGTGGTGGGTTCCGCGCTCCAGATGGAGACTCAGCTGGAAGTTAAAGGGAAGAATGACAAGGAACTTTATGAATTGGAGCTGTAAGTTAACTCTTTGACAGAGAGAGCGAGATGGTGGTGGGGGACAGCCCCCAGTGAAATCAGAGGTGAGAGCACAAAGCAATACAGTAGGCAGACTCCGGTTTTTTTGGGGGGGAGATGCTCGAGAATATCCGGGTGGACTCCTGAGGCTCGATCCCGCATTTGCGTATGCCGAGCCTCCTTCCTCATGACCTTTGTCCAGAGTGGAATGCCTCCCCGGCTCCCGGCACATGATCAGTGCATGCTCAGTCACGATATCAGTGCCTGCTCAGCCACGTGATCACTGACGGCACAGTCACGTGATCAGCGCCTCTCAGTCACGTGATCACCGTATGATAAACACGTGATCAGTGAACGACCAGCCACGTGATCACTGCATGCGCGGTCAGGTGGTCAGTTCCTGATCAGCCACCTGATCAGTGCGTGCACAGTCCCCTGATCAGCGCCTGTCAGTCACTGATCACTGCCTGATAAACACGTGATCAGTGCCCGAACAGCCACGTCATCAGTGCATGCGCAGTCACGTGATCAGTGCATGATAGCCACGTGATCAGTGCGTGCACAGTCCCATGATCAGCGCCTGTCAGTCACTGATCATTGCCTGATAAACACGTGATCAGTGCATGATGAGCCATGTGATCAGTGCCCGATCAGCCACGTCATCAGTGCATGCGCAGTCACGTGATCAGTGCATGATAGCCACGTGATCAGTGCATGCAGTCCCGTGATCTGTCAGTCACTGATCGTGACTGATCAGTGCATGATGAGCCATGTGATCAGTGCCATCAGCCACGTCAGTGCATGCGCAGCTGCATGATCAGCCACGTGATCAGTGCCTGCAGAGTCACGTGATCAGGGCCTGCTGAGCTGCGTGATTCCTGCCGGCTCATCTGCATGACAATTGCCAGCTGAGCTGCGTGATTCCTGTCGGCTCATCTGCTTGACAATTGCCAGCTGAGCTGCGTGATTCCTGCCTGGTCACGTGCTTGATTATTGCCAGTTGAGCAGCATGATTCGTCACTGCTGAGCTCCATGCTTATTGCCTGCTGATTGCGTGGTTCGTGTCTGCTCAGCTCTTTGAGTATTGCCTCCTGAGGTCCCTGTTCGGTCGCCACCTGCCGGGGACCAGCCCCAACTGATCCAGGGTATTCGAAGGAGAGATGGCCTAGGCGACTATTTATATGCTAATCAGAGATGTCAAGAATAATAGTATGAGGAGAGCTCAGTAGGAAAATTCGGTGGAGAAAAGAGACTGAGTAGCTTGGTTTACGCGGAAGACCAATCAAACTTCAAGACAAGAAGTTTGCACCACTTACGTAGGCCGCAGGCGCCCTCTCGAATAGCGAAAGGTGCCTCACCCTAGACACCTTCTCGAGTGGGTCTTAGCAGCCCAGGCATAATTAGTAAGCGTGGTGGGTTCCGCGCTCCAGATGGAGACTCAGCTGGAAGTTAAAGGGAAGAATGACAAGGAACTTTATGAATTGGAGCTGTAAGTTAACTCTTTGACAGAGAGAGCGAGATGGTGGTGGGGGACAGCCCCCAGTGAAATCAGAGGTGAGAGCACAAAGCAATACAGTAGGCAGACTCCGGTTTTTTTTGGGGGGGAGATGCTCGAGAATATCCGGGTGGACTCCTGAGGCTCGATCCCGCATTTGCGTATGCCGAGCCTCCTTCCTCATGACCTTTGTCCAGAGTGGAATGCCTCCCCGGCTCCCGGCACATGATCAGTGCATGCTCAGTCACGATATCAGTGCCTGCTCAGCCACGTGATCACTGACGGCACAGTCACGTGATCAGCGCCTCTCAGTCACGTGATCACCGTATGATAAACACGTGATCAGTGAACGACCAGCCACGTGATCACTGCATGCGCGTCAGGTGGTCAGTTCCTGATCAGCCACCTGATCAGTACGTGCACAGTCCCCTGATCAGCGCCTGTCAGTCACTGATCACTGCCTGATAAACACGTGATCAGTGCCCGAACAGCCACGTCATCAGTGCATGCGCAGTCACGTGATCAGTGCATGATAGCCACGTGATCAGTGCGTGCACAGTCCCATGATCAGCGCCTGTCAGTCACTGATCATTGCCTGATAAACACGTGATCAGTGCATGATGAGCCATGTGATCAGTGCCCGATCAGCCACGTCATCAGTGCATGCGCAGTCACGTCATCAGTGCATGATAGCCACGTGATCAGTGCATGCTCAGTCACGTGATCTGCGCCTGTCAGTCACTGATCATTGCCTGAGCACGTGATCAGTGCCTGAGCATGCAGTGCAGCCACGTGATCAGTGCATGACTCAGTCACGTGATGGACTTGATCAGCCACGTGATCAGTGCCTGCAGAGTCACGTGATCAGGGCCTGCTGAGCTGCGTGATTCCTGCCGGCTCATCTGCATGACAATTGCCAGCTGAGCTGCGTGATTCCTGTCGGCTCATCTGCTTGACAATTGCCAGCTGAGCTGCGTGATTCCTGCCTGGTCACGTGCTTGATTATTGCCAGTTGAGCAGCATGATTCGTCACTGCTGAGCTCCATGCTTATTGCCTGCTGATTGCGTGGTTCGTGTCTGCTCAGCTCTTTGAGTATTGCCTCCTGAGGTCCCTGTTCGGTCGCCACCTGCCGGGGACCAGCCCCAACTGATCCAGGGTATTCGAAGGAGAGATGGCCTAGGCGACTATTTATATGCTAATCAGAGATGTCAAGAATAATAGTATGAGGAGAGCTCAGTAGGAAAATTCGGTGGAGAAAAGAGACTGAGTAGCTTGGTTTACGCGGAAGACCAATCAAACTTCAAGACAAGAAGTTTGCACCACTTACGTAGGCCGCAGGCGCCCTCTCGAATAGCGAAAGGTGCCTCACCCTAGACACCTTCTCGAGTGGGTCTTAGCAGCCCAGGCATAATTAGTAAGCGTGGTGGGTTCCGCGCTCCAGATGGAGACTCAGCTGGAAGTTAAAGGGAAGAATGACAAGGAACTTTATGAATTGGAGCTGTAAGTTAACTCTTTGACAGAGAGAGCGAGATGGTGGTGGGGGACAGCCCCCAGTGAAATCAGAGGTGAGAGCACAAAGCAATACAGTAGGCAGACTCCGGTTTTTTTGGGGGGAGATGCTCGAGAATATCCGGGTGGACTCCTGAGGCTCGATCCCGCATTTGCGTATGCCGAGCCTCCTTCCTCATGACCTTTGTCCAGAGTGGAATGCCTCCCCGGCTCCCGGCACATGATCAGTGCATGCTCAGTCACGATATCAGTGCCTGCTCAGCCACGTGATCACTGACGGCACAGTCACGTGATCAGCGCCTCTCAGTCACGTGATCACCGTATGATAAACACGTGATCAGTGAACGACCAGCCACGTGATCACTGCATGCGCGGTCAGGTGGTCAGTTCCTGATCAGCCACCTGATCAGTGCGTGCACAGTCCCCTGATCAGCGCCTGTCAGTCACTGATCACTGCCTGATAAACACGTGATCAGTGCCCGAACAGCCACGTCATCAGTGCATGCGCAGTCACGTGATCAGTGCATGATAGCCACGTGATCAGTGCGTGCACAGTCCCATGATCAGCGCCTGTCAGTCACTGATCATTGCCTGATAAACACGTGATCAGTGCATGATGAGCCATGTGATCAGTGCCCGATCAGCCACGTCATCAGTGCATGCGCAGTCACGTCATCAGTGCATGATAGCCACGTGATCAGTGCATGCTCAGTCACGTGATCTGGACTTGATCAGCCACGTGATCAGTGCCTGCAGAGTCACGTGATCAGGGCCTGCTGAGCTGCGTGATTCCTGCCGGCTCATCTGCATGACAATTGCCAGCTGAGCTGCGTGATTCCTGTCGGCTCATCTGCTTGACAATTGCCAGCTGAGCTGCGTGATTCCTGCCTGGTCACGTGCTTGATTATTGCCAGTTGAGCAGCATGATTCGTCACTGCTGAGCTCCATGCTTATTGCCTGCTGATTGCGTGGTTCGTGTCTGCTCAGCTCTTTGAGTATTGCCTCCTGAGGTCCCTGTTCGGTCGCCACCTGCCGGGGACCAGCCCCAACTGATCCAGGGTATTCGAAGGAGAGATGGCCTAGGCGACTATTTATATGCTAATCAGAGATGTCAAGAATAATAGTATGAGGAGAGCTCAGTAGGAAAATTCGGTGGAGAAAAGAGACTGAGTAGCTTGGTTTACGCGGAAGACCAATCAAACTTCAAGACAAGAAGTTTGCACCACTTACGTAGGCCGCAGGCGCCTTCTCGAATAGCGAAAGGTGCCTCACCCTAGACACCTTCTCGAGTGGGTCTTAGCAGCCCAGGCATAATTAGTTAGCGTGGTGGGTTCCGCGCTCCAGATGGAGACTCAGCTGGAAGTTAAAGGGAAGAATGACAAGGAACTTTATGAATTGGAGCTGTAAGTTAACTCTGTGACAGAGAGAGCGAGATGGTGGTGGGGGACAGCCCCCAGTGAAATCAGAGGTGAGAGCACAAAGCAATACAGTAGGCAGACTCCGGTTTTTCTGGGGGGGAGATGCTCGAGAATATCCGGGTGGACTCCTGAGGCTCGATCCCGCATTTGCGTATGCCGAGCCTCCTTCCTCATGACCTTTGTCCAGAGTGGAATGCCTCCCCGGCTCCCGGCACATGATCAGTGCATGCTCAGTCACGATATCAGTGCATGCTCAGCCACGTGATCACTGACGGCACAGTCACGTGATCAGCGCCTCTCAGTCACGTGATCACCGTATGATAAACACGTGATCAGTGAACGACCAGCCACGTGATCACTGCATGCGCGGTCAGGTGGTCAGTTCCTGATCAGCCACCTGATCAGTGCGTGCACAGTCCCCTGATCAGCGCCTGTCAGTCACTGATCACTGCCTGATAAACACGCGATCAGTGCCCGAACAGCCACGTCATCAGTGCATGCGCAGTCACGTGATCAGTGCATGATAGCCACGTGATCAGTGCGTGCACAGTCCCATGATCAGCGCCTGTCAGTCACTGATCATTGCCTGATAAACACGTGATCAGTGCATGATGAGCCATGTGATTGCAACGTCATCAGTGCATGCGCAGTCACGTCATCAGTGCCTGATAGCCACGTCATCAGTGCCAGCTCGCAGCGCCGTCAGTCACTATCAGTGCATGATAGCCACGTGATCAGTGCATGCTGCCACGCAGTGCATGCCACGTGATCTGGACTTGATCAGCCACGTGATCAGTGCCTGCAGAGTCACGTGATCAGGGCCTGCTGAGCTGCGTGATTCCTGCCGGCTCATCTGCATGACAATTGCCAGCTGAGCTGCATTCCTGTCGGCTCATCTGCTTGACAATTGCCAGCTGAGCTGCGTGATTCCTGCCTGGTCACGTGCTTGATTATTGCCAGTTGAGCAGCATGATTCGTCACTGCTGAGCTCCATGCTTATTGCCTGCTGATTGCGTGGTTCGTGTCTGCTCAGCTCTTTGAGTATTGCCTCCTGAGGTCCCTGTTCGGTCGCCACCTGCCGGGGACCAGCCCCAACTGATCCAGGGTATTCGAAGGAGAGATGGCCTAGGCGACTATTTATATGCTAATCAGAGATGTCAAGAATAATAGTATGAGGAGAGCTCAGTAGGAAAATTCGGTGGAGAAAAGAGACTGAGTAGCTTGGTTTACGCGGAAGACCAATCAAACTTCAAGACAAGAAGTTTGCACCACTTACGTAGGCCGCAGGCGCCCTCTCGAATAGCGAAAGGTGCCTCACCCTAGACACCTTCTCGAGTGGGTCTTAGCAGCCCAGGCATAATTAGTAAGCGTGGTGGGTTCCGCGCTCCAGATGGAGACTCAGCTGGAAGTTAAAGGGAAGAATGACAAGGAACTTTATGAATTGGAGCTGTAAGTTAACTCTTTGACAGAGAGAGCGAGATGGTGGTGGGGGACAGCCCCCAGTGAAATCAGAGGTGAGAGCACAAAGCAATACAGTAGGCAGACTCCGGTTTTTTTGGGGGGAGATGCTCGAGAATATCCGGGTGGACTCCTGAGGCTCGATCCCGCATTTGCGTATGCCGAGCCTCCTTCCTCATGACCTTTGTCCAGAGTGGAATGCCTCCCCGGCTCCCGGCACATGATCAGTGCATGCTCAGTCACGATATCAGTGCCTGCTCAGCCACGTGATCACTGACGGCACAGTCACGTGATCAGCGCCTCTCAGTCACGTGATCACCGTATGATAAACACGTGATCAGTGAACGACCAGCCACGTGATCACTGCATGCGCGGTCAGGTGGTCAGTTCCTGATCAGCCACCTGATCAGTGCGTGCACAGTCCCCTGATCAGCGCCTGTCAGTCACTGATCACTGCCTGATAAACACGTGATCAGTGCCCGAACAGCCACGTCATCAGTGCATGCGCAGTCACGTGATCAGTGCATGATAGCCACGTGATCAGTGCGTGCACAGTCCCATGATCAGCGCCTGTCAGTCACTGATCATTGCCTGATAAACACGTGATCAGTGCATGATGAGCCATGTGATCAGTGCCCGATCAGCCACGTCATCAGTGCATGCGCAGTCACGCCATCAGTGCATGATAGCCACGTGATCAGTGCATGCTCAGTCACGTGATCTGGACTTGATCAGCCACGTGATCAGTGCCTGCAGAGTCACGTGATCAGGGCCTGCTGAGCTGCGATTCCTGCCGGCTCATCTGCACCACAGCTGACAATTCCTGCCAGCTGAGCTGAGCGTGATTCCTGTCGGCTCATCTGCTTGACAATTGCCAGCTGAGCTGCGTGATTCCTGCCTGGTCACGTGCTTGATTATTGCCAGTTGAGCAGCATGATTCGTCACTGCTGAGCTCCATGCTTATTGCCTGCTGATTGCGTGGTTCGTGTCTGCTCAGCTCTTTGAGTATTGCCTCCTGAGGTCCCTGTTCGGTCGCCACCTGCCGGGGACCAGCCCCAACTGATCCAGGGTATTCGAAGGAGAGATGGCCTAGGCGACTATTTATATGCTAATCAGAGATGTCAAGAATAATAGTATGAGGAGAGCTCAGTAGGAAAATTCGGTGGAGAAAAGAGACTGAGTAGCTTGGTTTACGCGGAAGACCAATCAAACTTCAAGACAAGAAGTTTGCACCACTTACGTAGGCCGCAGGCGCCCTCTCGAATAGCGAAAGGTGCCTCACCCTAGACACCTTCTCGAGTGGGCCTTAGCAGCCCAGGCATAATTAGTAAGCGTGGTGGGTTCCGCGCTCCAGATGGAGACTCAGCTGGAAGTTAAAGGGAAGAATGACAAGGAACTTTATGAATTGGAGCTGTAAGTTAACTCTTTGACAGAGAGAGCGAGATGGTGGTGGGGGACAGCCCCCAGTGAAATCAGAGGTGAGAGCACAAAGCAATACAGTAGGCAGACTCCGGTTTTTTTGGGGGGAGATGCTCGAGAATATCCGGGTGGACTCCTGAGGCTCGATCCCGCATTTGCGTATGCCGAGCCTCCTTCCTCATGACCTTTGTCCAGAGTGGAATGCCTCCCCGGCTCCCGGCACATGATCAGTGCATGCTCAGTCACGATATCAGTGCCTGCTCAGCCACGTGATCACTGACGGCACAGTCACGTGATCAGCGCCTCTCAGTCACGTGATCACCGTATGATAAACACGTGATCAGTGAACGACCAGCCACGTGATCACTGCATGCGCGGTCAGGTGGTCAGTTCCTGATCAGCCACCTGATCAGTGCGTGCACAGTCCCCTGATCAGCGCCTGTCAGTCACTGATCACTGCCTGATAAACACGTGATCAGTGCCCGAACAGCCACGTCATCAGTGCATGCGCAGTCACGTGATCAGTGCATGATAGCCACGTGATCAGTGCGTGCACAGTCCCATGATCAGCGCCTGTCAGTCACTGATCATTGCCTGATAAACACGTGATCAGTGCATGATGAGCCATGTGATCAGTGCCCGATCAGCCACGCCATCAGTGCATGCGCAGTCACGTCATCAGTGCATGATAGCCACGTGATCAGTGCATGCTCAGTCACGTGATCTGGACTTGATCAGCCACGTGATCAGTGCCTGCAGAGTCACGTGATCAGGGCCTGCTGAGCTGCGTGATTCCTGCCGGCTCATCTGCATGACAATTGCCAGCTGAGCTGCGTGATTCCCGTCGGCTCATCTGCTTGACAATTGCCAGCTGAGCTGCGTGATTCCTGCCTGGTCACGTGCTTGATTATTGCCAGTTGAGCAGCATGATTCGTCACTGCTGAGCTCCATGCTTATTGCCTGCTGATTGCGTGGTTCGTGTCTGCTCAGCTCTTTGAGTATTGCCTCCTGAGGTCCCTGTTCGGTCGCCACCTGCCGGGGACCAGCCCCAACTGATCCAGGGTATTCGAAGGAGAGATGGCCTAGGCGACTATTTATATGCTAATCAGAGATGTCAAGAATAAGAGTATGAGGAGAGCTCAGTAGGAAAATTCGGTGGAGAAAAGAGACTGAGTAGCTTGGTTTACGCGGGAAGACCAATCAAACTTCAAGACAAGAAGTTTGCACCACTTACGTAGGCCGCAGGCGCCCTCTCGAATAGCGAAAGGTGCCTCACCCTAGACACCTTCTCGAGTGGGTCTTAGCAGCTCAGGCATAATTAGTAAGCGTGGTGGGTTCCGCGCTCCAGATGGAGACTCAGCTGGAAGTTAAAGGGAAGAATGACAAGGAACTTTATGAATTGAGCTGTAAGTTAACTCTTTGAAAGAGAGAGCGAGATGGTGGTGGGGGACAGCCCCCAGTGAAATCAGAGGTGAGAGCACAAAGCAATACAGTAGGCAGACTCCGATTTTTTTGGGGGGGAGATGCTCGAGAATATCCGGGTGGACTCCTGAGGCTCGATCCCGCATTTGCGTATGCCGAGCCTCCTTCCTCATGACCTTTGTCCAGAGTGGAATGCCTCCCCGGCTCCCGGCACATGATCAGTGCATGCTCAGTCACGATATCAGTGCCTGCTCAGCCACGTGATCACTGACGGCACAGTCACGTGATCAGCGCCTCTCAGTCACGTGATCACCGTATGATAAACACGTGATCAGTGAACGACCAGCCACGTGATCACTGCATGCGCGGTCAGGTGGTCAGTTCCTGATCAGCCACCTGATCAGTGCGTGCACAGTCCCCTGATCAGCGCCTGTCAGTCACTGATCACTGCCTGATAAACAGGTGATCAGTGCCCGAACAGCCACGTCATCAGTGCACGCAGTGCACCGTGATCAGTGCATGATAGCCACGTGATCAGTGCGTGCACAGTCCCATGATCAGCGCCTGTCAGCTCACTGACTCATTGCCTGATAAACACGTGATCAGTGCATGATGAGCCATGTGATCAGTGCCCGGTGCCCATCAGCCACGTCATCAGTGCATGATAGCCACGTGATCAGTGCATGCTCAGTCACGTATCTGGACTTGATCAGCCACGTGATCAGTGCCTGCAGAGTCACGTGATCAGGGCCTGCTGAGCTGCGTGATTCCTGCCGGCTCATCTGCATGACAATTGCCATCTGAGCTGCGTGATTCCTGTCGGCTCATCTGCTTGACAATTGCCAGCTGAGCTGCGTGATTCCTGCCTGGTCACGTGCTTGATTATTGCCAGTTGAGCAGCATGATTCGTCACTGCTGAGCTCCATGCTTATTGCCTGCTGATTGCGTGGTTCGTGTCTGCTCAGCTCTTTGAGTATTGCCTCCTGAGGTCCCTGTTCGGTCGCCACCTGCCGGGGACCAGCCCCAACTGATCCAGGGTATTCGAAGGAGAGATGGCCTAGGCGACTATTTATATGCTAATCAGAGATGTCAAGAATAATAGTATGAGGAGAGCTCAGTAGGAAAATTCGGTGGAGAAAAGAGACTGAGTAGCTTGGTTTACGCGGAAGACCAATCAAACTTCAAGACAAGAAGTTTGCACCACTTACGTAGGCCGCAGGCGCCCTCTCGAATAGCGAAAGGTGCCTCACCCTAGACACCTTCTCGAGTGGGTCTTAGCAGCCCAGGCATAATTCGTAAGCGTGGTGGGTTCCGCGCTCCAGATGGAGACTCAGCTGGAAGTTAAAGGGAAGAATGACAAGGAACTTTATGAATTGAGCTGTAAGTTAACTCTTTGACAGAGAGAGCGAGATGGTGGTGGGGACAGCCCCCAGTGAAATCAGAGGTGAGAGCACAAAGCAATACAGTAGGCAGACTCCGGTTTTTTTGGGGGGGAGATGCTCGAGAACATCCGGGTGGACTCCTGAGGCTCGATCCCGCATTTGCGTATGCCGAGCCTCCTTCCTCATGACCTTTGTCCAGAGTGGAATGCCTCCCGGCACATGATCAGTGCATGCTCAGTCACGATATCAGTGCCTGCTCAGCCACGTGATCACTGACGGCACAGTCACGTGATCAGCGCCTCTCAGTCACGTGATCACCGTGTGATAAACACGTGATCAGTGAACGACCAGCCACGTGATCACTGCATGCGCAGTCAGGTGGTCAGTTCCTGATCAGCCACCTGATCAGTGCGTGCACAGTCCCCTGATCAGCGCCTGTCAGTCACTGATCACTGCCTGATAAACTCGTGATCAGTGCCCGAACAGCCACGTCATCAGTGCATGCGCAGTCACGTGATCAGTGCATGATAGCCACGTGATCAGTGCGTGCACAGTCCCATGATCAGCGCCTGTCAGTCACTGATCATTGCCTGATAAACACGTGATCAGTGCATGATGAGCCATGTGATCAGTGCCCGATCAGCCACGTCATCAGTGCATGCGCAGTCACGTCATCAGTGCATGATAGCCACGTGATCAGTGCATGCTCAGTCACGTGATCTGACTATCAGGGCCACGTGATCAGTGCCCGCAGCCACGTGATCAGTGCCTGCTGAGCCACGTGATCAGGGCCTGCTGAGCTGCGTGATTCCTGTCGGCTCATCTGCTTGACAATTGCCAGCTGAGCTGCGTGATTCCTGCCTGGTCACGTGCTTGATTATTGCCAGTTGAGCAGCATGATCCGTCACTGCTGAGCTCCATGCTTATTGCCTGCTGATTGCGTGGTTCGTCTCTGCTCAGCTCTTTGAGTATTGCCTCCTGAGGTCCCTGTTCGGTCGCCACCTGCCGGGGACCAGCCCCAACTGATCCAGGGTATTCGAAGGAGAGATGGCCTAGGCGACTATTTATATGCTAATCAGAGATGTCAAGAATAATAGTATGAGGAGAGCTCAGTAGGAAAATTCGGTGGAGAAAAGAGACTGAGTAGCTTGGTTTACGCGAAGACCAATCAAACTTCAAGACAAGAAGTTTGCACCACTTACGTAGGCCGCAGGCGCCCTCTCGAATAGCGCAAGGTGCCTCACCCTAGACACCTTCTCGAGTGGGTCCTAGAGCCCAGGCATAATTAGTAAGCGTGGTGGGTCCGCGCTCCAGATGGAGACTCAGCTGGAAGTTAAAGGGAAGAATGACAAGGAACTTTATGAATTGGAGCTCTAAGTTAACTCTTTGACAGAGAGAGCGAGATGGTGGTGGGGGACAGCCCCCAGTGAAATCAGAGGTGAGCACAAAGCAATACAGTAGGCAGACTCGGGTTTGAGATGCTCGAGAATATCCGGGTGGACTCCTGAGGCTCGATCCCGATTTGCGTATGCCGAGCCTCCTTCCTCATGACCTTTGTCCAGAGTGGAATGCCTCCCCGGCTCCCGGCACATGATCAGTGCATGCTCAGTCACATCAGTGCCTGCTAGCCACGTGATCACTGCATGGCATCAGTCACGTGATCAGCGCCTGATCAGCACGTGATCACCGCATGATAGCCACGTGATCAGTGCATGACAGCCACGTGATCAGTGCATGCTCAGTCACGTGATCAGTGCGTGATCAGCCACGTGATCAGTGCATGATGAGCCACGTGATCAGTGCATGATCAGTCACGTGATCAGTGCATGATCAGCCACGTGATCAGTACATGGTCACGTGATCCGTGCATGATCAGCCACGTGATCAGTGCATGATAGCCACGTGATCAGTGCATGATCAGCCACGTGATCAGTGCATGATAGCCACGATCAGTGCATGATTGTCACGTGATCAGTGCATGATCAGCCACGTGATCAGTGCCTGATCAGCCACGCGTGACAGTGCATGATCAGCCACGTGATCAGTGCATGATAGCCACGTGATCAGTGCATGATCAGTCACGTGATCAGTGTATGATCAGCCACGTGAACAGTGCATGCTCAGTCACGTGATCAGGCCTGCTGAGCTGCGTGATTACTGTCTGTTCATCTGCTTGACAATGCCAGCTGAGCTGCACGATTCCTGCCTGTCATCTGCTTCAATCAGCTAATTGCTGTTCAGCTGCTTGATTATTGCCAGCTGAGCAGCATGATTCCTCAGCCAGCTGATCCATGATTATTGCCTGCTGACTGTATGATTGTGCCTACTCAGCTCTTTGTTTATTGCCTCTAGAGGCACGTGATCAGTGTATGATAGCAAACATGATCAGCGCATGATCAGTCATGATCATGATCAGTGCATGATAAGCCACGTGATCAGTGCATGATCAGTCACGGATCAGTGCATGATCAGTCACGTGATCAGTGCATGATCAGCCACGTGATCAGTGCATGATCAGTACGTGATCAGTGCGATCAGCCACGTGATCAGCATGATAGCCAGGTGATCAGTGCATGATAGCCACGTGATCAGTGCATGATCAGTCACGTGATACGTGTGTGATCAGTCACGTGACCTGCATGATATCCACGTGATCAGTGCATGATCAGCCACGTGATCAGTGCACGATCAGCCACGTGATCAGTGCATGATCAGTCACGTGATCAGTGTGATCAGCCACGTGATCAGTGCGTGATGAGCCACGTGATCAGTGCAGGATCAGCCACGTGATCAGTGCATGATCAGTCACGTGATCAGTGCATGGTAGCCACGTGATCATTGCATGATCAGCCACGTGATCAGTGCATGATAGCCACGTGATCAGTGCATGATCAGTCCACGTGATCAGTGCATGATCAGTCACGTGATCCGTGTATGATCAGCCACGTGATCAGTGCATGGTATCAGTGCATGATAGCCACGTGATCAGTGCATGATCAGTCACGTGATCAGTGCATGATCAGCCACGTGATCAGTGTATGATCAGCCACGTGATCAGTGCATGAGCAGCCATGCGTGATCAGTGCATGATAGCCACGTGATCAGTGCATGAACCGTCACGTGATCAGTGCACGATAGCCACGTGATCAGTGCATGATCAGTTACGTGATCGGTGTATGATCAGTCACGTGACCAGTACCTGTAGCTACGTGATCATTGCCATGATCAGCCACGTGAGTCAGTGCATGAGAGCCAAGTGATCAGTGCATGATCAGTCACGTGATCAGTGTATGATCAGTCACGTGACCAGTGCATGATAGCTGCGTGAACATTGTATGATCAGCCACGTGAGCAGTGCATGATAGCCACGTGATCAGTGCATGATCAGCCACGTGATCAGTGCATGATCAGTCACGTGATCAGTGCATGATCAGCCACGGGATCAGTGCATGATCAGGCATGTGATCAGTGTATGATCAGCCACGTGATCAGTGCATGATCAGCCACGTGATCAGTGCATGATAGCCACGTGATCAGTGCACGATCAGTCACGTGATCAGTGTATGATCAGCCACGTGATCAGTGCATGATGCCACGTGATCAGTGCATGATCAGTCACGTGACAGTGCATGATCAGTCACGTGACCAGTGCATTGGCCAGCCACGTGATCAGTGCATGATAGCCACGTGATCAGTGCATGATCAGCCACGTGATCAGTGCATGATCAGTTACGTGAGCAGTGCATGATCAGCCACGTGATCAGTGCATGATCAGCCACGTGATCAGTGCATGATCAGTCACGTGATCAGTGCATGATCAGCCACGTGATCAGTGCATGATCAGTCACGTGACCAGTGCATGGTCAGACGTGATCAGTGCATGATCAGCCACGTGATCAGTGCATGATCAGGCATGATCAGTGCATGATCAATCAGTGATCAGTGCACGATCAGCCACGTGACCAGTGCATGATAGCCACGTGATCAGTGCATGATCAGCCACAGCAGTGCATGATAGCCACGTGATCAGTGCATGATCAGCCACGTGATCAGTGCATGATCAGTCACGTGATCAGTGCATGATCAGTCACGTGATCTGTGCATGATCAGCCACGTGATCAGTGCATGTGCAGTCATGATCAGTGCATGATCAGCGTGATCAGTGCATGATCAGTCACGTGATCAGTGCATGATCAGCCACGTGATCAGTGCATGATAGCTACGTGATCAGTGCATGATCAGCCACGTGATCAGTGCATGATCAGCCACGTGATCAGTGCATGATCAGTCATGCGTGACAGTGTGCATGATCAGCCACGTGATCAGTGCATGAGAGCCACGTGATCAGTGCATGATCAGTCACGTGATAGTGCATGATCAGCCACGTGAACAGTGCATGCTCAGTCACGTGATCAGGGCCTGCTGAGCTGCGTGATTACTGTCTGCTCATCTGCTTGACAGTACAGTGAGCTGCAGCGATTCCTGCCTGTCATCTCTTGACAATTGCCACGTGTGCTGCGTAATTCCTGCCTGATCAGCTGCGTGATCATTGCCAGCTGAGCAGTATGATTCCTCACAGCTGAGTTCCATGATTATTGCCTGCTGACTGATTCATGCCTACTCAGCTCTTTGTTCATTGCCTCCAGAGGCACATGATCAGTGTATGACAGCCAAAGTCACGTGATCAGTGCATGATCAGTCACGTGATCAGTGCATGATCAGCCACGTGATCAGTGCATGATCAGCTACGTGATCAGTGCATGATCAGTCACGTGATCAGTGCATGATAGCCACGTGATCAGTGCATGATCAGCCACGTGAGCAGTGCATGATAGCCACGTGATCAGTGCATGATCAGCCACGTGATCAGTGCATGATCAGTCACGTGATCAGTGCATGATCAGCCACGTGATCAGTGCATGATCAGTCACATGATCAGGGCCTGCTGAGCTGCGTGATTACTGTCTGCTCATCTGCTGACAATTGCCAGCTGAGCTGCATGATACCTGCGTGTCATCTGCTTGACAATTGTCAGCTGTGCAGTGTAATTCCTGCCTGCTCAGCTGCTTGATTATTGCCAGCTGAGCAGCATGATTCCTCACAGCTGAGTTCCATGATTATTGCCTGCTGACTGTTTGATCATGCCTACTCAGCTCTTTGTTTATTGCCTCCAGAGGCACATGATCAGTACATGATAGCCAACATGATCAGTGCATGATCAGTCACATGATCAGTGTCATTAAGCCAAGTGATCAGTGCATGATAGCCATGTGATCAGTGCATGATCAGTCACGTGATCAGTGCATGATCAGCCACGTGATCAGTGCATGATCAGTTACGTGATCAGTGCATGATCAGCCACGTGATCAGTGCATGGTCAGGTGATCAGTGCATGATAGCACGTGATCAGTGCATGATCAGTCACGTGATCTGCATGATCAGTCACTGATTCAGTGCATGATCAGCCATGATCAGTGCATGATAGCCACGTGATCATTGCATGATCAGCCAGTGAGCAGTTCATGATCAGCCACGTGATCAGTGCATGATCAGTCACGTGATCAGTGCATGATCAGCCATGTGATCAGTGCATGATAGCCACGTGATCATTGCATGATCAACTACGTGATCAGTGCATGATAGCCACGTGATCAGTGCATGATCAGTCACGTGATCAGTGCATGATCAGCCACGTGATCAGTGCATGATCAGCCACGTGATCAGTGCATGATAGCACGTGATCAGTGCATGATCAGCCACGTGATCAGTGCATGATAGCCACGTGATCAGTGCATGATCAGCCACGTGATCAGTGCATGATCAGTCACGTGATCAGTGCATGATAGCCACGTGATCAGTGCATGATAGCCACGTGATCAGTGCATGATAGCCACGTGATCAGTGCATGATAGCCACGTGATCAGTGCATGATCAGTCACGTGATCAGTGCATGATCAGCCACGTGATCAGTGCATGATCAGTCACGTGATCAGTGCATGATCAATTACGTGATCAGTGCATGATCAGTCACGTGACCAGTACATGGTAGCTACGTGATCATTGCATGATCAGCCACGTGAGCAGTGCATGATAGCCACGTGATCAGTGCATGATCAGTCACGTGATCAGTGCATGATCAGTCACGTGATCAGTGCATGATCATTTGTGATCAGTGCATGATCAGTCACGTGACCAGTATATGGTAGCTACGTGATCATTGCATGATCAGCCACGTGATCAGTGCATGATAGCCACGTGATCAGTGCATGATCAGTTACGTGAGCAGTGTATGATCAGCCACGTGATCAGTGCATGATGCCACGTGATCAGTGCATGATCAGTCACGTGACAGTGCATGATAGCCACGTGATCAGTGCATGATCAGCCACGTGATCAGTGCATGATAGCCACGTGATCAGTGCATGATCAGTCCATGATCAGTGCATGATCAACGTGATCAGTGCATGATCAGACACGTGATCAGTGCATGATCAGTCACGTGATCAGTGCATGATAGCCACGTGATCAGTGCATGATCAGTCACGTGATCAGTGCATGATCAGCCACGTGATCAGTGCATGATCAGTTACGTGATCAGTGCATGATCAGTCACGTGACCAGTGCATGGTAGCACGTGATCAGCATGATCAGCCACGTGATCAGTGCATGATAGCCACGTGATCAGTGCATGATATCCACATGATCAGTGCATGATCAGCCACGTGATCAGTGCATGATCAGCCACGTGATCAGTGCATGATCAGCCACGTGATCAGTGCATGATCAATTACGTGATCAGTGCATGATCAGTCACGTGATCAGTGCATGGTAGCCACGTGATCATTGCATGATCACACGTGATCAGTGCATGATAGCCACGTGATCAGTGCATGATCAGTCACGTGATCAGTGCATGATCAGTCACGTGATCAGTGCATGATCATTACGTGATCAGGCATGATCAGTCACGTGACCAGTGCATGGTAGCACGTGATCAGTGCATGATCAGCCACGTGATCAGTGCATGATAGCCACGTGATCAGTGCATGATCAGTCACGTGATCAGTGTATGATCAGCCACGTGATCAGTGCATGATGCCACGTGATCAGTGCATGATCAGCCACGTGATCAGTGCATGATCAGCCACGTGATCAGTGCATGATCAGCCACGTGATCAGTGCATGATCAGCCACGTGATCAGTGCATGATCAGTCACGTGATCAGTGCATGATCAGCCACGTGATCAGTGCATGATCAGCCACGTGATCAGTGTGATCAGCCACGTGATCAGTGCATGATAGCCACGTGATCAGTGCATGATCAGTCACGTGATCAGTGCATGATCAGTCACGTGATCAGTGCATGATCAGCCACGTGATCAGTGCATGATCAGTCACGTGATCAGTGCATGGTAGCCACGTGATCAGTGCATGATCAGCCACGTGATCAGTGCATGATAGCCGTGATCAGTGCATGATCAGTCACGTGATCAGTGCATGATCATCCACGTGATCAGTGCATGATCAGCACGTGATCAGTGCATGATCAGACGTGATCAGTGCATGATCAGTCACGTGATCAGTGCATGATCAGCCACGTGATCAGTGCATGATAGCCACGTGATCAGTGCATGATAGCCACGTGATCAGTGCATGATCAGCCACGTGATCAGTGCTGATCAGCCATGATCAGTGCATGATTGCCACGTGATCAGTGCATGATCAGTCACGTGATCAGTGCATGATCAGCCACGTGATCAGTGCATGATCAGCCACGTGATCAGTGCATGATAGCCACGTGATCAGTGCATGATCAGTTACGTGATCAGTGTATGATCAGCCACGTGATCAGTGCATGGTCAGACACGTGAACAGTGTATGATCAGCCACGTGATCAGTGCATGATATCCAAGTGATCAGTGCATGATCAATCACGTGATCAGTGTATGATCAGCCACGTGAACAGTGCATGCTCAGTCACGTGATCAGGGCCTGCTGAGCTGCGTGATTACTGTCTGCTCATCTGCTTGACAATTGCCAGCTGAGCTGCACGATTCCTGCCTGTCATCTGCTTGACAATTGCCAGCTGTGCTGCGTAATTCCTGCCTGCTCAGCTGCTTGATTATTGCCAGCTGAGCAGCATGATTCCTCACACCTGAGTTCCATGAGTATTGCCTGCTGACTGTTTGATTCGTGCCTACTCAGCTCTTTGTTTATTGCCTCCAGAGGCATATGATCAGTGTATGATAGCAAACATGATCAGCGCATGATCAGTCACATGATCAGCGCCATTAAGTCACGTGATCACTACATGATAGTCATGTGATCAGTCCATGCTCAGTCACGGTGTCAGTGCATGATCAGCCACGTGATCAGTGCATGATCTGTCACATGATCAGTGTATGATCATCCACGTGATCAGTGCATGGGCAGTCATGTGATCAGTGCATGATTAGACGTGATCAGTGCATGATCAGTCTCGTGATCAGTGCATGATAGCCACGTGATCAGTGCATGATCAGTCACCTGATGTGCATGATCATTCACGTGACCAGTACATGGTAGCTACATGATCAGTGCATGATCAGCCACGTGATCAGTGCATGATAGCCACGTGATCAGTGCATGATCAGTCACGTGATCAGTGCATGATCAGTCACGACATCAGTGCATGATCAAGCGTGATCAGTGCATGATCAGTCACGTGATCAGTGCATGATAGCCACGTGATCAGTGCATGATCAGCCACGTGATCAGTGCATGATAGCCACGTGATCAGTGCATGATCAGTCACGTGATCAGTGTATGATCAGCCACGTGATCAGTGCATGATAGCCACGTGATCAGTGCATGATCAGTCACGTGATCAGTGCATGATCAGCCACGTGATCAGTGCATGATCAGCCACGTGATCAGTGCATGATCAGTCACTGATCAGTGCATGATCATTTACGTGATCAGTGCATGATCATGTGACCAGTACATGGTAGCTACGTGATCATTGCATGATCAGCCACGTGATCAGTGCATGATAGCCACGTGATCAGTGCATGATCAGTCACGTGATCAGTGCATGATCAGCCACGTGATCAGTGCATGATGCCACGTGATCAGTGCATGATCAGTCACGTGACAGTGCATGATCAGCCACGTGATCAGTGCATGATCAGCCACGTGATCAGTGCATGATAGCCACGTGATCAGTGCATGATCAGTCACGTGATCAGTGTATGATCAGCCACGTGATCAGTGCATGATCAGCCACGTGATCAGTGCATGATCAGCCACGTGATCAGTGCATGATCAGTCACGTGATCAGTGCATGATCATCCACGTGATCAGTGCATGATCAGTCACGTGATCAGTGCATGATCAGACGTGATCAGTGCATGATCAGTCACGTGATCAGTGCATGATCAGCCACGTGATCAGTGCATGATCAGTTACGTGATCAGTGCATGATCAGTCACGTGACCAGTGCATGATAGCTACGTGATCATTGCATGATCAGCCACGTGATCAGTGCATGATAGCCACGTGATCAGTGCATGATCAGCCACGTGATCAGTGCATGATCAGTCACGTGATCAGTGCATGATCAGTCACGTGATCAGTGCATGATCAGCCACGTGATCAGTGCATGTCAGTCATGTGATCAATGCATGATAGCCCGTGATCAGTGCATGATCAGTCCCGTGATCAGTGCATGATCAGCCACGTGATCAGTGCATGATAGCCACGTGATCAGTGCATGATCAGTCACGTGATCAGTGCATGATAGCCACGTGATCAGTGCATGACAATTACGTGATCAGTGCATGATCAGCCACGTGATCAGTGCATGATAGCCACGTGATCAGTGCATGATCAGTCACGTGATCAGTGTGTGATCAGCCACGTGAACAGTGCATGCTCAGTCACGTGATCAGTGCATGCTGAGCTGCGTGATTACTGTCTGCTCATCTGCTTGACAATTGCCAGCTGAGCTGCACGATTCCTGACTGTCATCTCCTTGACAATTGCCACGTGTGCTGCATAATTCCTGCTGCTCATCTACTTGATTATTGCCAGTGAGCAGCATGATTTCTCAGAACTGAGTTCCATGATTATAGCCTGCTGACTGATTCGTGCCTACTCAGCTCTTTGTTCATTGCCTCCAGATGCACATGATCAGTGTGTGACACCAAACATGATCAGTGCATGATCAGTCACATGATCAGTGCATGATAGCCACGTGATCAGTGCATGATCTACGTGATCAGTGCATGATCAGTCACGTGATCAGTGCATGGTAGCTGTGATCAGTGCATGATCAGCCACGTGATCAGTGCATGATCAGTCACGTGATCAGTGCATGATCAGTCACGTGATCAGTGTATGATCAGCCACGTGAACAGTGCATGCTCAGTCACGTGATCAGGGCCTGCTGAGCTGCGTGATTACTGTCTGCTCATCTGCTTGACAATTGCCAGCTGAGCTGCATGATTCCTGCCTGTCATCTGCTTGACAATTGCCAGCTGTGCTGCGTAATTCCTGCCTGCTCAGCTGCTTGATTATTGCCAGCTGAGCAGCATGATTCCTCACAGCTGAGTTCCATGATTATTGCCTGCTGACTGTTTGATTCATGCCTACTCAGCTCTTTGTTTATTGCCTCCAGAGGCACATGATCAGTGTATGATAGCAAACATGATCAGTGCATGATCAGTCACATGATCAGCGCCATTAAGTCACGTGATCACTACATGATAGTCATGTGATCAGTCCATGCTCAGTCACGGTATCAGTGCATGATCAGCCACGTGATCAGTGCATGATCAGTCACGTGATCAGTGCATGATCAGCCACGTGATCAGTGCATGATCAGCCAGATCAGTGCATGAGCACGTGATCAGTGCATGATCAGTCACGTGATCAGTGCATGATCAGGCACGTGATCAGTGCATGATCAGCCACGTGATCAGTGCATGATAGCCACGTGATCAGTGCATGATCAGCAGTGATCAGTGCATGATCAGCCACGTGATCAGTGCATGATCAATCACGTGATCAGTGCATGATCAGTCACGTGATCAGTGCATGGTAGCTGCGTGATCAGTGCATGATCAGCCACGTGATCAGTGCATGATAGCCACGTGATCAGTGCATGATCAGTCACGATCAGTGCATGATCAGCCACGTGATCAGTGCATGATCAGTCACGTGATCAGTGCATGATAGCTACGTGATCAGTGCATGATCAGCCACGTGATCAGTGCATGATAGCCACGTGATCAGTGCATGATCAGCCACGTGATCAGTGCATGATCAGTCACGTGATCAGTGCATGATCAGCCACGTGATCAGTGCATGATCAGTCACGTGATCAGTGCATGATCAGCCACGTGATCAGTGCATGATCAGTCACGTGATCAGTGCATGATAGCCACGTGATCAGTGCATGATCAGTCACGTGATCAGTGCATGATCAGCCACGTGATCAGTGCATGATCAGTCATGTATCAGTGCATGATAGCACGTGATCAGTGCATGATCAGTCCCGTGATCAGTGCATGATCAGCCACGTGATCAGTGCATGATAGCCACGTGATCAGTGCATGATCAGTCACGTGATCAGTGCATGATCAGCCACGTGATCAGTGCATGATCAATTACGTGATCAGTGCATGATCAGCCACGTGATCAGTGCATGATAGCCACGTGATCAGTGCATGATCAGTCACGTGATCAGTGTGTGATCAGCCACGTGAACAGTGCATGCTCAGTCACGTGATCAGGGCCTGCTGAGCTGCGTGATTACTGTCTGCTCATCTGCTTGACAATTGCCAGCTGAGCTGCACGATTCCTGCCTGTCATCTGCTTGACAATTGCCACGTGTGCTGCATAATTCCTGCCTGCTCATCTACTTGATTATTGCCAGCTGAGCAGCATGATTTCTCACAGCTGAGTTCCATGATTATAGCCTGCTGACTGATTCGTGCCTACTCAGCTCTTGTTCATTGCCTCCAGAGGCACATGATCAGTGTATGACAGCAAACATGATCAGTGCATGATCAGTCACATGATCAGTGCATGATCAGCCACGTGATCAGTGCATGATCAATTACGTGATCAGTGCATGATCAGTCACGTGATCAGTGCATGATCAGCCACGTGATCAGTGCATGATCAGCCACGTGATCAGTGCATGATAGCCACGTGATCAGTGCATGATCAGTCACGTGATCAGTGCATGATCAGTCACGTGATCAGTGCATGATCAGCCACGTGAACAGTGCATGATCAGTCACGTGATCAGGGCCTGCTGAGCTGCGTGATTACTGTCTGCTCATCTGCTTGACAATTGCCAGCTGAGCTGCATGATTCCTGCCTGTCATCTGCTTGACAATTGCCAGCTGTGCTGTGTAATTCCTGCCTGCTCAGCTGCTTGATTATTGCCAGCTGAGCAGCATGATTCCTCACAGCTGAGTTCATGATTATTGCCTGCTGACTGTTTGATTCATGCCTACTCAGCTCTTTGTTTATTGCCTCCAGAGGCACATGATCAGTGTATGATAGCAAACATGATCAGTGCATGATCAGTCACATGATCAGTGCCATTAAGTCACGTGATCAGTGCATGATAGTCATGTGATCAGTGCATGATCAGTCACGTGATCAGTGCATGATCAGCCACGTGATCAGTGCATGATCAGCCACGTGATCAGTGCATGATCAGCCACGTGATCAGTGCATGATCAGCCACGTGATCAGTGCATGATTGCCACGTGATCAGTGCATGATCAGTCACGTGATCAGTGCATGATCAGTCACGTGATCAGTATGATCAGCCACGTGATCAGTGCATGATAGCCACGTGATCAGTGCATGATCAGCCACGTGATCAGTGCATGATCAGCCACGTGATCAGTGCATGATCAGTCACGTGATCAGTGCATGATCAGTCACGTGATCAGTGCATGATAGCTACGTGATCAGTGCATGATCAGCCACGTGATCAGTGCATGATAGCCACGTGATCAGTGCATGATCAGTCACGTGATCAGTGCATGATCAGCCACGTGATCAGTGCATGATAGCTGCGTGATCAGTGCATGATCAGCCACGTGATCAGTGCATGATAGCCACGTGATCAGTGCATGATCAGCCACGTGATCAGTGCATGATCAGTCACGTGATCAGTGCATGATCAGTCACGTGATCAGTGCATGTAGCCACGTGATCAGTGCATGATCAGCCACGTGATCAGTGCATGATAGCCACGTGATCAGTGCATGATAGCCACGTGATCAGTGCATGATCAGTCACGTGATCAGTGCATGATCAGCCACGTGATCAGTGCATGATCAGTCACGTGATCAGTGCATGATCAATGCGTGATCAGTGCATGATCAGCGACGTGATCAGTGCATGATAGCCACGTGATCAGTGCATGATCAGCCACGTGATCAGTGCATGATAGCCACGTGATCAGTGCATGATCAGTCACGTGATCAGTGCATGATCAGCCACGTGATCAGTGCATGATAGTCACGTGATCAGTGCATGATTCAGACGTGATCAGTGCATGATCAGTCACGTGATCAGTGCATGATCAGCCACGTGATCAGTGCATGATCAGTCACGTGATCAGTGTATGATCAGTCACGTGATCAGTGCATGGTAGCTACGTGATCAGTGCATGATCAGCCACGTGATCAGTGCATGATAGCCACGTGATCAGTGCATGATCAGCCACGTGATCAGTGCATGATCAGTCACGTGATCAGTGCATGATCAGCCACGTCAGTGCATGATCAATTACGTGATCAGTGCATGATCAGTCACGTGACCAGCATATGGTAGCTACGTGATCATTGCATGATCAGCCACGTGCATCAGTGCAGAACATGATCTTGTACGTCAGACGTGATCAGTGCCATGATCAGCCACGTGATCAGTGCATGATAGCCACGTGATCAGTGCATGATAGCCACGTGATCAGTGCATGATCAGTCATGATCAGTCATGTGATCAGCCACGTGATCAGTGCATGATAGCCACGTGATCAGTGATCATAGCCACGTGATCAGTGCATGATAGCCACGTGATCAGTGCATGATCAGTCACGTGATCAGTGCATGATCAGCCACGTGATCAGTGCATGATCAGTCACGTGATCAGTGCATGATCAGTCACGTGATCAGTGCATGATCATTTACGTGATCAGTGCATGATCAGTCATGTGACCAGTATATGGTAGCCGTGATCAGTGCATGATCAGCCACGTGATCAGTGCATGATAGCCACGTGTGTGCATGATCAGTCACGTGATCAGTGCATGATCAGCCACGTGATCAGTGCATGATGCCACGTGATCAGTGCATGATCAGTCACGTGATCAGTGCATGATCAGCCACGTGATCAGTGCATGATCAGCCACGTGATCAGTGCATGATAGCCACGTGATCAGTGCATGATCAGTCACGTGATCAGTGCATGATCAGCCACGTGATCAGTGCATGATCAGACACGTGATCAGTCATGATCAGCCACGTGATCAGTGCATGATAGCCACGTGATCAGTGCATGATCAGTCACGTGATCAGTACATGATAGCACGTGATCAGTGCATGATCAGCCACGTGATCAGTGCATGATAGCCACGTGATCAGTGCATGATAGCCACGTGATCAGTGCATGATCAGTCACGTGATCAGTGCATGATCAGCCACGTGATCAGTGCATGACAGTCACGTGATCAGTATGATCAGCCACGTGATCAGTGCATGATAGCCACGTGATCAGTGCATGATCAGTCACGTGATCAGTGCATGATCAGCCACGTGATCAGTGCATGATCAGCCACGTGATCAGTGCATGATAGCCACGTGATCAGTGCATGATCAGTTACGTGAGCAGTGTATGATCAGCCACGTGATCAGTGCATGGTCAGACACGTGAACAGTGTATGATCAGCCACGTGATCAGTGCATGATATCCAAGTGATCAGTGCATGATCAATCACGTGATCAGTGTATGATCAGCCACGTGAACAGTGCATGCTCAGTCACGTGATCAGGGCCTGCTGAGCTGCGTGATTACTGTCTGCTCATCTGCTTGACAATTGCCAGCTGAGCTGCACGATTCCTGCCTGTCATCTGCTTGACAATTGCCAGCTGTGCTGCGTAATTCCTGCCTGCTCAGCTGCTTGATTATTGCCAGCTGAGCAGCATGATTCCTCACAGCTGAGTTCCATGATTATTGCCTGCTGACTGTTTGATTCGTGCCTACTCAGCTCTTTGTTTATTGCCTCCAGAGGCACATGATCAGTGTATGATAGCAAACATGATCAGCGCATGATCAGTCACATGATCAGCGCCATTAAGTCACGTGATCACTACATGATAGTCATGTGATCAGTCCATGCTCAGTCACGGTATCAGTGCATGATCAGCCACGTGATCAGTGCATGATCTGTCACGTGATTAGTGTATGATCATCCACGTGATCAGTGCATGGGCAGTCATGTGATCAGTGCATGATATAGACGTGATCAGTGCATGATCAGTCTCGTGATCAGTGCATGATAGCCACGTGATCAGTGCATGATCAGTCACCTGATGGGTGTATGATCATTCACGTGACCTGTACATGGTAGCTACATGATCATTGCATGATCAGCCACGTGAGTAGTGCATGATAGCCACGTGATCAGTGCATGATCAGTCACGTGATCAGTGCATGATCAGTCATGTGACCAGTACATGGTAGCTGCGTGATCATGCATGATCAGCCACGTGAGCAGTGCATGATAGCCACGTGATCAGTGCATGATCAGACACGTGATCAGTGCATGATCAGTCACGTGATCAGTGCATGATCAGCCACGTGATCAGTGCATGATCAGGCACGTGATCAGTGTATGATCAGCCACGTGATCAGTGCATGATAGCCACGTGATCAGTGCATGATCAGTCACGTGATCAGTGCATGATCAGTCACGTGATCAGTGCATGATCAGCCACGTGATCAGTGCATGATCAGCCACATGATCAGTGCATGATCAATTACGTGATCAGTGCATGATCAGTCACGTGACCAGTGCATGGTAGCTACGTGATCATTGCATGATCAGCCACGTGATCAGTGCATGATAGCCACGTGATCAGTGCATGATAGCCACGTGATCAGTGCATGATCAGTCATGTGATCGCGTGTGATCAGCCACGTGATCAGTGCATGATATCACGTGATCAGTGCATGATCAGCCACGTGATCAGTGCATGATAGCCACGTGATCAGTGCATGATCAGTCACGTGATCATGTGATCAGCCACGTGATCAGTGCATGATCAGCCACGTGATCAGTGCATGATCAATCACGTGATCAGTGCATGATCAGTCACGTGATCAGTGCATGATTGCCACGTGATCAGTGCATGATCAGCCACGTGATCAGTGCATGATAGCCACGTGATCAGTGCATGATCAGTCACGTGATCAGTGCATGATAGCTACGTGATCAGTGCATGATCAGCCACGTGATCAGTGCATGATAGCCACGTGATCAGTGCATGATCAGTCACGTGATCAGTGTATGATCAGCCACGTGATCAGTGCATGATGCCACGTGATCAGTGCATGATAGTCACGTGATCAGTGCATGATCAGCAACGTGATCAGTGCATGATCAGCCACGTGATCAGTGCATGATAGCCACGTGATCAGTGCATGATAGCCACGTGATCAGTGCATGATCAGTCACGTGATCGTGTGTGATCAGCCACGTGATCAGTGCATGATAGCCACGTGATCAGTGCATGATCAGCCACGTGATCAGTGCATGATAGCCACGTGATCAGTGCATGATCAGTCACGTGATCAGTGCATGATCAGCCACGTGATCAGTGCATGATCAGCCACGTGATCAGTGCATGATCAATTACGTGATCAGTGCATGATCAGTCACGTGATCAGTGCATGATTGCTACGTGATCAGTGCATGATCAGCCACGTGATCAGTGCATGATAGCCACGTGATCAGTGCATGATCAGTCACGTGATCAGTGCATGATAGCTACGTGATCAGTGCATGACAGCCACGTGAGCAGTGCATGATAGCCACGTGATCAGTGCATGATCAGTCACGTGAGCAGTGTATGATCAGCCACGTGATCAGTGCATGAGTGCCACGTGATCAGTGCATGATAGTCACGTGACAGTGCATGATCAGCCACGTGAACAGTGCATGATCAGCCACGTGATCAGTGCATGATAGCCACGTGATCAGTGCATGATCAGTCACGTGATCAGTGCATGATCAGCCACGTGATCAGTGCATGATCATCACGTGATCAGTGTATGATCAGCCACGTGAACAGTGCATGATCAGTCACGTGATCAGGGCCTGCTGAGCTGCGTGATTACTGTCTGCTCATCTGCTTGACAATTGCCAGCTGAGCTGCACGATTCCTGCCTGTCATCTGCTTGACAATTGCCAGCTGTGCTGCGTAATTCCTGCCTGCTCAGCTGCTTGATTATTGCCAGCTGAGCAGCATGATTCCTCACAGCTGAGTTCCATGATTATTGCCTGCTGACTGTTTGATTCGTGCCTACTCAGCTCTTTGTTTATTGCCTCCAGAGGCACATGATCAGTGTATGATAGCAAACATGATCAGCGCATGATCAGTCACATGATCAGCGCCATTAAGTCACGTGATCACTACATGATAGTCATGTGATCAGTCCATGCTCAGTCACGGTATCAGTGCATGATCAGCCACGTGATCAGTGCATGATCTGTCACATGATTAGTGTATGATCATCCACGTGATCAGTGCATGAGCAGTCATGTGATCAGTGCATGATATAGACGTGATCAGTGCATGATCAGTCTCGTGATCAGTGCATGATAGCCACGTGATCAGTGCATGATCAGTCACCTGATGGGTGTATGATCATTCACGTGACCTGTACATGGTAGCTACATGATCATTGCATGATCAGCCACGTGAGTAGTGCATGATAGCCACGTGATCACTGCATGATCAGTCACGTGATCAGTGCATGATCAGTCATGTGACCAGTACATGGTAGCTGCGTGATCATGCATGATCAGCCACGTGAGCAGTGCATGATAGCCACGTGATCAGTGCATGATCAGCACGTGATGCATGATCAGTCACGTGATCAGTGCATGATCAGCCACGTGATCAGTGCATGATCAGGCACGTGATCAGTGCATGATCAGCCACGTGATCAGTGCATGATAGCCACGTGATCAGTGCATGATCAGTCACGTGATCAGTGCATGATCAGTCACGTGATCAGTGCATGATCAGCCACGTGATCAGTGCATGATCAGCCACGTGATCAGTGCATGATCAGTCACGTGATCAGTGCATGATCAGCCACGTGATCAGTGCATGATCAGCCACGTGATCAGTGCATGATCAGTCACGTGATCAGTGCATGATCAGCCACGTGATCAGTGCATGATCAGCCACGTGATCAGTGCATGATCAGCCACGTGATCAGTGCATGATAGCCACGTGATCAGTGCATGATCAGTCACGTGATCAGTGCATGATCAGCCACGTGATCAGTGCATGATCAGCCACGTGATCAGTGCATGATCAGCCACGTGATCAGTGCATGATAGCCACGTGATCAGTGCATGATCAGTCACGTGATCAGTGCATGATCAGTCACGTGATCAGTGCATGATAGCCACGTGATCAGTGCATGATAGCCACGTGATCAGTGCATGATCAGTCACGTGATCAGTGCATGATCAGTCACGTGATCAGTGCATGATCAGCCACGTGATCAGTGCATGATAGTCACGTGATCAGTGCATGATAGCCCGTGATCAGTGCATGATCAGTCACGTGATCAGTGCATGATCAGCCACGTGATCAGTGCATGATAGCCACGTGATCAGTGCATGATCAGTCACGTGATCAGTGCATGATCAGCCACGTGATCAGTGCATGATAGCCACGTGATCAGTGCATGATTACGTGATCAGTGCATGATCAGTCACGTGATCAGTGCATGATAGCCACGTGATCAGTGCATGATCAGTCACGTGATCAGTGTATGATCAGCCACGTGATCAGTGCATGCTCAGTCACGTGATCAGGGCCTGCTGAGCTGCGTGATTACTGTCTGCTCATCTGCTTGACAATTGCCAGCTGAGCTGCACGATTCCTGCCTGTCATCTCCTTGACAATTGCCACCTGTGCTGCGTAATTCCTGCCTGCTCAGCTACTTGATTATTGCCAGCTGAGCAGCATGATTTCTCAGAGCTGAGTTCCATGATTATTGCCTGCTGACTGTTTCCTGCCTACTCAGCTCATGTTCATTGCCTCCAGAGGCACATGATCAGTGTGTGACACCAAACATGATCAGCACATGATCAGTCACATGATCAGTGCATGATAAGCCACGTGATCAGTGCATGATCAGTCACGTGATCAGTGCATGATCAGTCATGTGATCAGTGCATGATAGCCACGTGATCAGTGCATGATCAGCCACGTGATCAGTGCATGATAGCCACGTGATCAGTGCATGATCAGTCACGTGATCAGTGCATGATAGCCACGTGATCAGTGCATGATCAGCCACGTGATCAGTGCATGATCAGCCACGTGATCAGTGCATGATAGCTACGTGATCAGTGCATGATCAGCCACGTGATCAGTGCATGATCAGCACGTGATCAGTGCATGATAGCCACGTGATCAGTGCATGATCAGTCACGTGATCAGTGCATGATCAGTCACGTGATCAGTGCATGATCATTTCGTGATCAGTGCATGATCAGTCACGTGACCAGTGCATGGTAGCTACGTGATCATTCCATGACAGCCACGTGAGCAGTGCATGATAGCCACGTGATGTGTGCATGATCAGTTACGTGAGCAGTGTATGATCAGCCACGTGATCAGTGCATGAGTGCCACGTGATCAGTGCATGATATGTCACGTGACAGTGTGTGATCAGCCACGTGAACAGTGCATGTTCAGCCACGTGATCAGTGCATGATAGCCACGTGATCAGTGCATGATCAGTTACGTGAGCAGTGTATGATCAGCCACGTGATCAGTGCATGGTCAGACACGTGAACAGTGTATGATCAGCCACGTGATCAGTGCATGATATCCAAGTGATCAGTGCATGATCAATCACGTGATCAGTGTATGATCAGCCACGTGAACAGTGCATGCTCAGTCACGTGATCAGGGCCTGCTGAGCTGCGTGATTACTGTCTGCTCATCTGCTTGACAATTGCCAGCTGAGCTGCACGATTCCTGCCTGTCATCTGCTTGACAATTGCCAGCTGTGCTGCGTAATTCCTGCCTGCTCAGCTGCTTGATTATTGCCAGCTGAGCAGCATGATTCCTCACACTGAGTTCCATGATTATTGCCTGCTGACTGTTTGATTCGTGCCTACTCAGCTCTTTGTTTATTGCCTCCAGAGGCACATGATCAGTGTATGATAGCAAACATGATCAGTGCATGATCAGTCACATGATCAGCGCCATTAAGTCACGTGATCACTACATGATAGTCATGTGATCAGTCCATGCTCAGTCACGGTATCAGTGCATGATCAGCCACGTGATCAGTGCATGATCAGTCACGTGATCAGTGCATGATCAGTCACGTGATCAGTGCATGATAGCTGCGTGATCATGCATGATCAGCCACGTGATCAGTGCATGATAGCCACGTGATCAGTGCATGATCAGTCACGTGATCAGTGCATGATCAGTCACGTGATCAGTGCATGATCAGCCACGTGATCAGTGCATGATCAGCCACGTGATCAGTGCATGATCAGCCACGTGATCAGTGCATGATAGCCACGTGATCAGTGCATGATCAGTCACGTGATCAGTGCATGATCAGTCACGTGATCAGTGCATGATCAGCCACGTGATCAGTGCATGATCAGCCACGTGATCAGTGCATGATCAGTCACGTGATCAGTGCATGATCAGTCACGTGATCAGTGCATGATAGCCACGTGATCAGTGCATGATCAGCCACGTGATCAGTGCATGATAGCCACGTGATCAGTGCATGATCAGTCACGTGATCAGTGCATGATCAGCCACGTGATCAGTGCATGATCAGTCATGTGTCAGTGCATGATAGCCCATGATCAGTGCATGATCAGTCCGTGATCAGTGCATGATCAGCCACGTGATCAGTGCATGATCAGCCACGTGATCAGTGCATGATCAGTTACGTGATCAGTGCATGATCAGTCACGTGACCAGTGCATGGTAGCTACGTGATCATTGCATGATCAGCCACGTGATCAGTGCATGATAGCCACGTGATCAGTGCATGATCAGTCACGTGATCAGTGCATGATCAGCCACGTGATCAGTGCATGTCAGTCATGTGTCAGTGCATGATAGCCCGTGATCAGTGCATGATCAGTCCGTGATCAGTGTATGATCAGCCACGTGATCAGTGCATGATAGCCACGTGATCAGTGCATGATCAGTCACGTGATCAGTGCATGATCAGTCACGTGATCAGTGTGTGATCAGCCACGTGAACAGTGCATGCTCAGTCACGTGATCAGGGCCTGCTGAGCTGCGTGATTACTGTCTGCTCATCTGCTTGACAATTGCCAGCTGAGCTGCACGATTCCTGCCTGTCATCTGCTTGACAATTGCCAGCTGTGCTGCGTAATTCCTGCCTGCTCATCTGCTTGATTATTGCCAGCTGAGCAGCATGATTTCTCACAGCTGAGTTCCATGATTATTGCCTGCTGACTGATTCCTGCCTACTCAGCTCTTTGTTCATTGCCTCCAGAGGCACATGATCAGTGTATGACAGCAAACATGATCAGCACATGATCAGTCACATGATCAGTGCATGATAAGCCACGTGATCAGTGCATGATCAGTCATGTGATCAGTGCATGATCAGTCACGTGATCAGTGCATGATAGCTGCGTGATCATTGCATGATCAGCCACGTGATCAGTGCATGATAGCCACGTGATCAGTGCATGATCAGTCACGTGATCAGTGCATGATCAGTCACGTGATCAGTGCATGATCAGTCACGTGATCAGTGCATGATCAGTCACGTGATCAGTGCATGATCAGTCACGTGACAGTGCATGATAGCTACGTGATCATTGCATGATCAGCCACGTGATCAGTGCATGATAGCCACGTGATCAGTGCATGATCAGCCACGTGATCAGTGCATGATCAGTCACGTGATCAGTGCATGATCAGCCACGTGATCAGTGCATGATAGCCACGTGATCAGTGCATGATAGCCACGTGATCAGTGCATGATCAGTCACGTGATCAGTGCATGATCAGTCACGTGATCAGTGTGATCAGCCACGTGATCAGTGCATGATGAGCCACGTGATCAGTGCATGATCAGTCACGTGATCAGTGCATGATCAGTCACGTGATCAGTGCATGATAGCCGTGATCAGTGCATGATCAGCCACGTGATCAGTGCATGATAGCCACGTGATCAGTGCATGATCAGCCACGTGATCAGTGCATGATAGCCACGTGATCAGTGCATGATCAGTCACGTGATCATGTGTGATCAGCCACGTGATCAGTGCATGATCAGCCACGTGATCAGTGCATGATCAATTACGTGATCAGTGCATGATCAGTCACGTGACCAGTACATGGTAGCTACGTGATCATTGCATGATCAGCCACGTGAGCAGTGCATGATAGCCACGTGATCAGTGCATGATCAGTCACGTGATCAGTGCATGATCAGTCACGTGATCAGTGCATGATCATTCACGTGATCAGTGCATGATCAGTCACGTGACCAGTGCATGATAGCCACGTGATCAGTGCATGACAGCCACGTGATCAGTGCATGATAGCCACGTGATCAGTGCATGATCAGTTACGTGAGCAGTGTATGATCAGCCACGTGATCAGTGCATGGTCAGACACGTGAACAGTGTATGATCAGCCACGTGATCAGTGCATGATATCCAAGTGATCAGTGCATGATCAATCACGTGATCAGTGTATGATCAGCCACGTGAACAGTGCATGCTCAGTCACGTGATCTGGGCCTGCTGAGCTGCGTGATTACTGTCTGCTCATCTGCTTGACAATTGCCAGCTGAGCTGCACGATTCCTGCCTGTCATCTGCTTGACAATTGCCAGCTGTGCTGCGTAATTCCTGCCTGCTCAGCTGCTTGATTATTGCCAGCTGAGCAGCATGATTCCTCACAGCTGAGTTCCATGATTATTGCCTGCTGACTGTTTGATTCGTGCCTACTCAGCTCTTTGTTTATTGCCTCCAGAGGCACATGATCAGTGTATGATAGCAAACATGATCAGCGCATGATCAGTCACATGATCAGCGCCATTAAGTCACGTGATCACTACATGATAGTCATGTGATCAGTCCATGCTCAGTCACGGTATCAGTGCATGATCAGCCACGTGATCAGTGCATGATCTGTCACATGATTAGTGTATGATCATCCACGTGATCAGTGCATGGGCAGTCATGTGATCAGTGCATGATATAGACGTGATCAGTGCATGATCAGTCACGTGATCAGTGCATGATAGCCACGTGATCAGTGCATGATCAGTCACCTGATGGGTGTATGATCATTCACGTGACCTGTACATGGTAGCTACATGATCATTGCATGATCAGCCACGTGAGTAGTGCATGATAGCCACGTGATCAGTGCATGATCAGTCACGTGATCAGTGCATGATCAGTCATGTGACCAGTACATGGTAGCTGCGTGATCATGCATGATCAGCCACGTGAGCAGTGCATGATAGCCACGTGATCAGTGCATGATCAGTCACGTGATCAGTGCATGATCAGTCACGTGATCAGTGCATGATCAGCCACGTGATCAGTGCATGATCAGCCACGTGATCAGTGCATGATCAGCCACGTGATCAGTGCATGATAGCCACGTGATCAGTGCATGATCAGTCACGTGATCAGTGCATGATCAGTCACGTGATCAGTGCATGATCAGCCACGTGATCAGTGCATGATCAGCCACGTGATCAGTGCATGATCAGTCACGTGATCAGTGCATGATCAGCCACGTGATCAGTGCATGATCAGCCACGTGATCAGTGCATGATCAGCCACGTGATCAGTGCATGATAGCCACGTGATCAGTGCATGATCAGTCACGTGATCAGTGCATGATAGCCACGTGATCAGTGCATGATCAGCCACGTGATCAGTGCATGATCAGTCACGTGATCAGTGCATGATCAGTCACGTGATCAGTGCATGATCAGCCACGTGATCAGTGCATGATCAGTCACGTGATCAGTGCATGATAGCCCGTGATCAGTGCATGATCAGTCACGTGATCAGTGCATGATCAGCCACGTGATCAGTGCATGATAGCCACGTGATCAGTGCATGATCAGTCACGTGATCAGTGCATGATCAGCCACGTGATCAGTGCATGATCAGTCACGTGATCAGTGCATGATCAGCCACGTGATCAGTGCATGATCAGCACGTGATCAGTGCATGATCAGCCACGTGATCAGTGCATGATAGCCACGTGATCAGTGCATGATCAGTCACGTGATCAGTGCATGATCAGTCACGTGATCAGTGCATGATAGCCAGTGATCAGTGCATGATCAGCCACGTGATCAGTGCATGATCAGTCACGTGATCAGTGCATGATCAGCCACGTGATCAGTGCATGATCAGTCACGTGATCAGTGCATGATCAGCCACGTGATCAGTGCATGATAGCCACGTGATCAGTGCATGATCAGTCACGTGATCAGTGCATGATCAGTCACGTGATCAGTGCATGATCAGCCACGTGATCAGTGCATGATCAGTCACGTGATCAGTGCATGATAGCCCGTGATCAGTGCATGATCAGTCACGTGATCAGTGCATGATCAGCCACGTGATCAGTGCATGATAGCCACGTGATCAGTGCATGATCAGTCACGTGATCAGTGCATGATCAGCCACGTGATCAGTGCATGATAGCCACGTGATCAGTGCATGATATCACGTGATCAGTGCATGATCAGTCACGTGATCAGTGCATGATAGCCACGTGATCAGTGCATGATCAGTCACGTGATCAGTGTATGATCAGCCACGTGAACAGTGCATGCTCAGTCACGTGATCAGGGCCTGCTGAGCTGCGTGATTACTGTCTGCTCATCTGCTTGACAATTGCCAGCTGAGCTGCACGATTCCTGCCTGTCATCTGCTTGACAATTGCCAGCTGTGCTGCGTAATTCCTGCCTGCTCAGCTGCTTGATTATTGCCAGCTGAGCAGCATGATTTCTCAGAGCTGAGTTCCATGATTATAGCCTGCTGACTGTTTCGTGCCTACTCAGCTCTTTGTTCATTGCCTCCAGAGGCACATGATCAGTGTATGACACCAAACATGATCAGTGCATGATCAGTCACATGATCAGTGCATGATAAGCCACGTGATCAGTGCATGATCAATCACGTGATCAGTGCATGATCAGTCACGTGACCAGTACATGGTAGCTGCGTGATCAGTGCATGATCAGCCACGTGATCAGTGCATGATAGCCACGTGATCAGTGCATGATCAGTCACGTGATCAGTGCATGATCAGCACGTGATCAGTGCATGATCAGCCACGTGATCAGTGCATGATCAGTCACGTGATCAGTGCATGATAGCCACGTGATCAGTGCATGATCAGCCACGTGATCAGTGCATGATAGCACGTGATCAGTGCATGATAGCCACGTGATCAGTGCATGATCAGTCACGTGATCAGTGCATGATCAGTCACGTGATCAGTGCATGATCAGCCACGTGATCAGTGCATGATCAGTCACGTGATCAGTGCATGATAGCCACGTGATCAGTGCATGATCAGCCACGTGATCAGTGCATGATAGCCACGTGATCAGTGCATGATCAGTCACGTGATCAGTGTATGATCAGCCACGTGATCAGTGCATGATGCCACGTGATCAGTGCATGATCAGTCACGTGATCAGTGTATGATCAGCCACGTGATCAGTGCATGCTCAGTCACGTGATCAGGGCCTGCTGAGCTGCGTGATTACTGTCTGCTCATCTGCTTGACAATTGCCAGCTGAGCTGCACGATTCCTGCCTGTCATCTGCTTGACAATTGCCACTGTGCTGCGTAATTCCTGCCTGCTCAGTGCTTGATTATTGCCAGCTGAGCAGCATGATTTCTCAGAGCTGAGTTCCATGATTATAGCCTGCTGACTGATTCCTGCCTACTCAGCTCTATGTTCATTGCCTCCAGAGGCACATGATCAGTGTATGACACCAAACATGATCAGTGCATGATCAGTCACATGATCAGTGCATGATAAGCCACGTGATCAGTGCATGATCAGTCACGTGATCAGTGCATGATCAGTCACGTGATCAGTGCATGATAGCCACGTGATCAGTGCATGATCAGCCACGTGATCAGTGCATGATCAGTCACGTGATCAGTGCATGATCAGTCACGTGATCAGTGCATGATCAGCCACGTGATCAGTGCATGATCAGCCACGTGATCAGTGCATGATCAGTCACGTGATCAGTGCATGATCAGTCACGTGATCAGTGTATGATCAGCCACGTGAACAGTGCATGCTCAGTCACGTGATCAGGGCCTGCTGAGCTGCGTGATTACTGTCTGCTCATCTGCTTGACAATTGCCAGCTGAGCTGCACGATTCCTGCCTGTCATCTGCTTGACAATTGCCAGCTGTGCTGCGTAATTCCTGCCTGCTCAGCTGCTTGATTATTGCCAGCTGAGCAGCATGATTTCTCAGAGCTGAGTTCCATGATTATTGCCTGCTGACTGATTCCTGCCTACTCAGCTCTTTGTTCATTGCCTCCAGAGGCACATGATCAGTGTATGATACCAAACATGATCAGTGCATGATCAGTCACATGATCAGTGCATGATAAGCCACGTGATCAGTGCATGATCAGTCATGTGATCAGTGCATGATCAGTCACGTGATCAGTGCATGATAGCCACGTGATCAGTGCATGATCAGTCACGTGATCAGTGCATGATCAGTCACGTGATCAGTGCATGATCAGTCACGTGATCAGTGCATGATAGCACGTGATCAGTGCATGATCAGCCACGTGATCAGTGCATGATAGCCACGTGATCAGTGCATGATCAGCCACGTGATCAGTGCATGATCAGTCACGTGATCGTGTGATCAGCCACGTGATCAGTGCATGATAGCCACGTGATCAGTGCATGATAGCCACGTGATCAGTGCATGATCAGTCACGTGATCAGTGCATGATCAGTCATGTGATCGTGTGTGATCAGCCACGTGATCAGTGCATGATCAGCCACGTGATCAGTGCATGATCAATCACGTGATCAGTGCATGATCAGTCACGTGATCAGTGCATGATAGCCACGTGATCAGTGCATGATCAGCCACGTGATCAGTGCATGATAGCCACGTGATCAGTGCATGATCAGCCACGTGATCAGTGCATGATCAGCCACGTGATCAGTGCATGATCAGTCACGTGATCATGTGTGATCAGCCACGTGATCAGTGCATGATCAGCCACGTGATCAGTGCATGATCAATCACGTGATCAGTGCATGATCAGTCACGTGATCAGTGCATGATAGCCACGTGATCAGTGCATGATCAGCCACGTGATCAGTGCATGATAGCCACGTGATCAGTGCATGATCAGCCACGTGATCAGTGCATGATAGCCACGTGATCAGTGCATGATCAGTCACGTGATCATGTGTGATCAGCCACGTGATCAGTGCATGATGAGCCACGTGATCAGTGCATGATCAGTTACGTGATCAGTGCATGATCAGCCACGTGATCAGTGCATGATAGCCACGTGATCAGTGCATGATCAGTCACGTGATCAGTGCATGATCAGTCACGTGATCAGTGCATGATCAGTCACGTGATCAGTGCATGATCAGTCACGTGATCAGTGCATGATCAGTCACGTGATCAGTGCATGATCAGCCACGTGATCAGTGCATGATAGCCACGTGATCAGTGCATCAGCCACGTGATCAGTGCATGATCAGTCACGTGATCAGTGCATGATCAGTCACGTGATCAGTGCATGATCGCCACGTGATCAGTGCATGATCAGTCACGTGATCAGTGTATGATAGCCACGTGATCAGTGCATGACAGCCACGTGATCAGTGCATGATAGCCACGTGATCAGTGCATGATCAGTTACGTGAGCAGTGTATGATCAGCCACGTGATCAGTGCATGGTCAGACACGTGAACAGTGTATGATCAGCCACGTGATCAGTGCATGATATCCAAGTGATCAGTGCATGATCAATCACGTGATCAGTGTATGATCAGCCACGTGAACAGTGCATGCTCAGTCACGTGATCAGGGCCTGCTGAGCTGCGTGATTACTGTCTGCTCATCTGCTTGACAATTGCCAGCTGAGCTGCACGATTCCTGCCTGTCATCTGCTTGACAATTGCCAGCTGTGCTGCGTAATTCCTGCCTGCTCAGCTGCTTGATTATTGCCAGCTGAGCAGCATGATTCCTCACAGCTGAGTTCCATGATTATTGCCTGCTGACTGTTTGATTCGTGCCTACTCAGCTCTTTGTTTATTGCCTCCAGAGGCACATGATCAGTGTATGATAGCAAACATGATCAGCGCATGATCAGTCACATGATCAGCGCCATTAAGTCACGTGATCACTACATGATAGTCATGTGATCAGTCCATGCTCAGTCACGGTATCAGTGCATGATCAGCCACGTGATCAGTGCATGATCTGTCACATGATCAGTGTATGATCATCCACGTGATCAGTGCATGGGCAGTCATGTGATCAGTGCATGATATAGACGTGATCAGTGCATGATCAGTCACGTGATCAGTGCATGATAGCCACGTGATCAGTGCATGATCAGTCACGTGATCAGTGCATGATCAGTCACGTGATCAGTGCATGATCAGCCACGTGATCAGTGCATGATCAGCCACGTGATCAGTGCATGATAGCCCGTGATCAGTGCATGATCAGTCACGTGATCAGTGCATGATCAGCCACGTGATCAGTGCATGATAGCCACGTGATCAGTGCATGATCAGTCACGTGATCAGTGCATGATCAGCCACGTGATCAGTGCATGATCAGCCACGTGATCAGTGCATGATCAGTCACGTGATCAGTGCATGATCAGTCACGTGATCAGTGCATGATAGCCACGTGATCAGTGCATGATCAGTCACGTGATCAGTGTATGATCAGCCACGTGATCAGTGCATGCTCAGTCACGTGATCAGGGCCTGCTGAGCTGCGTGATTACTGTCTGCTCATCTGCTTGACAATTGCCAGCTGAGCTGCACGATTCCTGCCTGTCATCTGCTTGACAATTGCCACCTGTGCTGCGTAATTCCTGCCTGCTCAGCTACTTGATTATTGCCAGCTGAGCAGCATGATTTCTCAGAGCTGAGTTCCATGATTATAGCCTGCTGACTGTTTCCTGCCTACTCAGCTCTATGTTCATTGACTCCAGAGGCACATGATCAGTGTATGACACCAAACATGATCAGTGCATGATCAGTCACATGATCAGTGCATGATAAGCCACGTGATCAGTGCATGATCAATTACGTGATCAGTGCATGATCAGTCACGTGACCAGTACATGGTAGCTACGTGATCAGTGCATGATCAGCCACGTGATCAGTGCATGATAGCCACGTGATCAGTGCATGATCAGTCACGTGATCAGTGCATGATCAGCACGTGATCAGTGCATGATCAGCCACGTGATCAGTGCATGATCAGTCACGTGATCAGTGCATGATAGCCACGTGATCAGTGCATGATCAGCCACGTGATCAGTGCATGATAGCACGTGATCAGTGCATGATAGCCACGTGATCAGTGCATGATCAGTCACGTGATCAGTGCATGATCAGTCACGTGATCAGTGCATGATCAGCACGTGATCAGTGCATGATCAGTCACGTGATCAGTGCATGATAGCCACGTGATCAGTGCATGATCAGCCACGTGATCAGTGCATGATAGCCACGTGATCAGTGCATGATCAGTCACGTGATCAGTGTATGATCAGCCACGTGATCAGTGCATGATGCCACGTGATCAGTGCATGATCAGTCACGTGATCAGTGTATGATCAGCCACGTGATCAGTGCATGATCAGTCACGTGATCAGGGCCTGCTGAGCTCGTGATTACTGTCTGCTCATCTGCTTGACAATTGCCAGCTGAGCTGCACGATTCCTGCCTGTCATCTGCTTGACAATTGCCACCTGTGCTGCGTAATTCCTGCCTGCTCAGTGCTTGATTATTGCCAGCTGAGCAGCATGATTTCTCACGCTGAGTTCCATGATTATAGCCTGCTGACTGATTCGTGCCTACTCAGCTCTATGTTCATTGCCTCCAGAAGCACATGATCAGTGTATGACACCAAACATGATCAGTGCATGATCAGTCACATGATCAGTGCATGATAAGCCACGTGATCAGTGCATGATCAGTCACGTGATCAGTGCATGATCAGTCACGTGATCAGTGCATGATAGCCACGTGATCAGTGCATGATCAGCCACGTGATCAGTGCATGATCAGTCACGTGATCAGTGCATGATCAGTCACGTGATCAGTGCATGATCAGCCACGTGATCAGTGCATGATCAGCCACGTGATCAGTGCATGATCAGTCACGTGATCAGTGCATGATCAGTCACGTGATCAGTGTATGATCAGCCACGTGAACAGTGCATGCTCAGTCACGTGATCAGGGCCTGCTGAGCTGCGTGATTACTGTCTGCTCATCTGCTTGACAATTGCCAGCTGAGCTGCACGATTCCTGCCTGTCATCTGCTTGACAATTGCCAGCTGTGCTGCGTAATTCCTGCCTGCTCAGCTGCTTGATTATTGCCAGCTGAGCAGCATGATTTCTCAGAGCTGAGTTCCATGATTATAGCCTGCTGACTGATTCGTGCCTACTCAGCTCTTTGTTCATTGCCTCCAGAGGCACATGATCAGTGTATGATAGCAAACATGATCAGTGCATGATCAGTCACATGATCAGTGCATGATAAGCCACGTGATCAGTGCATGATCAGTCATGTGATCAGTGCATGATCAGTCACGTGATCAGTGCATGATAGCCACGTGATCAGTGCATGATCAGCCACGTGATCAGTGCATGATCAGTCACGTGATCAGTGCATGATCAGTCACGTGATCAGTGCATGATAGCCACGTGATCAGTGCATGATCAGCCACGTGATCAGTGCATGATAGCCACGTGATCAGTGCATGATAGCCACGTGATCAGTGCATGATCAGTCACGTGATCGTGTGTGATCAGCCACGTGATCAGTGCATGATAGCCACGTGATCAGTGCATGATAGCCACGTGATCAGTGCATGATCAGTCACGTGATCAGTGCATGATCAGTCATGTGATCAGTCTGTGATCAGCCACGTGATCAGTGCATGATCAGCCACGTGATCAGTGCATGATCAATTACGTGATCAGTGCATGATCAGTCACGTGATCAGTGCATGATAGCTACGTGATCAGTGCATGATCAGCCACGTGATCAGTGCATGATAGCCACGTGATCAGTGCATGATCAGCCACGTGATCAGTGCATGATAGCCACGTGATCAGTGCATGATCAGTCACGTGATCATGTGTGATCAGCCACGTGATCAGTGCATGATCAGCCACGTGATCAGTGCATGATCAGTCACGTGATCAGTGCATGATCAGTCACGTGACCAGTACATGGTAGCTACGTGATCATTGCATGATCAGCCACGTGATCAGTGCATGATAGCCACGTGATCAGTGCATGATCAGCCACGTGATCAGTGCATGATCAGCCACGTGATCAGTGCATGATCAGTCACGTGATCATGTGTGATCAGCCACGTGATCAGTGCATGATGAGCCACGTGATCAGTGCATGATCAGTCACGTGATCAGTGCATGATCAGCCACGTGATCAGTGCATGATAGCCACGTGATCAGTGCATGATCAGTCACGTGATCAGTGCATGATCAGTCACGTGATCAGTGCATGATCAGCCACGTGATCAGTGCATGATCAGTCACGTGATCAGTGCATGATCAGTCACGTGATCAGTGCATGATCAGTCACGTGATCAGTGCATGATCAGTCACGTGATCAGTGCATGATCAGCCACGTGATCAGTGCATGATAGCCACGTGATCAGTGCATGATCAGCCACGTGATCAGTGCATGATCAGTCACGTGATCAGTGCATGATCAGCCACGTGATCAGTGCATGATCGCCACGTGATCAGTGCATGATCAGTCACGTGATCAGTGCATGATCAGCCACGTGATCAGTGCATGATCAGCCACGTGATCAGTGCATGATAGCCACGTGATCAGTGCATGATCAGTTACGTGAGCAGTGTATGATCAGCCACGTGATCAGTGCATGGTCAGACACGTGAACAGTGTATGATCAGCCACGTGATCAGTGCATGATATCCAAGTGATCAGTGCATGATCAATCACGTGATCAGTGTATGATCAGCCACGTGAACAGTGCATGCTCAGTCACGTGATCAGGGCCTGCTGAGCTGCGTGATTACTGTCTGCTCATCTGCTTGACAATTGCCAGCTGAGCTGCACGATTCCTGCCTGTCATCTGCTTGACAATTGCCAGCTGTGCTGCGTAATTCCTGCCTGCTCAGCTGCTTGATTATTGCCAGCTGAGCAGCATGATTCCTCACAGCTGAGTTCCATGATTATTGCCTGCTGACTGTTTGATTCGTGCCTACTCAGCTCTTTGTTTATTGCCTCCAGAGGCACATGATCAGTGTATGATAGCAAACATGATCAGCGCATGATCAGTCACATGATCAGCGCCATTAAGTCACGTGATCACTACATGATAGTCATGTGATCAGTCCATGCTCAGTCACAGTATCAGTGCATGATCAGCCACGTGATCAGTGCATGATCTGTCACATGATTAGTGTATGATCATCCACGTGATCAGTGCATGGGCAGTCATGTGATCAGTGCATGATATAGACGTGATCAGTGCATGATCAGTCTCGTGATCAGTGCATGATAGCCACGTGATCAGTGCATGATCAGTCACCTGATGGGTGTATGATCATTCACGTGACCTGTACATGGTAGCTACATGATCATTGCATGATCAGCCACGTGAGTAGTGCATGATAGCCACGTGATCAGTGCATGATCAGTCACGTGATCAGTGCATGATCAGTCATGTGACCAGTACATGGTAGCTGCGTGATCATGCATGATCAGCCACGTGAGCAGTGCATGATAGCCACGTGATCAGTGCATGATCAGACACGTGATCAGTGCATGATCAGTCACGTGATCAGTGCATGATCAGCCACGTGATCAGTGCATGATCAGCCACGTGATCAGTGCATGATCAGCCACGTGATCAGTGCATGATAGCCACGTGATCAGTGCATGATCAGTCACGTGATCAGTGCATGATCAGTCACGTGATCAGTGCATGATCAGCCACGTGATCAGTGCATGATCAGCCACGTGATCAGTGCATGATCAGTCACGTGATCAGTGCATGATCAGCCACGTGATCAGTGCATGATCAGCACGTGATCAGTGCATGATCAGCCACGTGATCAGTGCATGATAGTCACGTGATCAGTGCATGATCAGTCACGTGATCAGTGCATGATCAGCCACGTGATCAGTGCATGATAGCCACGTGATCAGTGCATGATCAGTCACGTGATCAGTGCATGATCAGTCACGTGATCAGTGCATGATCAGCCACGTGATCAGTGCATGATCAGTCACGTGATCAGTGCATGATAGCCCGTGATCAGTGCATGATCAGTCACGTGATCAGTGCATGATCAGCCACGTGATCAGTGCATGATAGCCACGTGATCAGTGCATGATCAGTCACGTGATCAGTGCATGATCAGCCACGTGATCAGTGCATGATCAGCCACGTGATCAGTGCATGACATACGTGAACAGTGCATGATCAGCCACGTGATCAGTGCATGATAGCCACGTGATCAGTGCATGATCAGTCACGTGATCAGTGTATGATCAGCCACGTGAACAGTGCATGCTCAGTCACGTGATCAGGGCCTGCTGAGCTGCGTGATTACTGTCTGCTCATCTGCTTGACAATTGCCAGCTGAGCTGCACGATTCCTGCCTGTCATCTGCTTGACAATTGCCACTGTGCTGCGTAATTCCTGCCTGCTCAGCTGCTTGATTATTGCCAGCTGAGCAGCATGATTTCTCACAGCTGAGTTCCATGATTATTGCCTGCTGACTGATTCGTGCCTACTCAGCTCTTTGTTCATTGCCTCCAGAGGCACATGATCAGTGTATGACAGCAAACATGATCAGCACATGATCAGTCACATGATCAGTGCATGATAAGCCACGTGATCAGTGCATGATCAGTCACGTGATCAGTGCATGATCAGTCATGTGATCAGTGCATGGTAGCTGCGTGATCAGTGCATGATCAGCCACGTGATCAGTGCATGATAGCCACGTGATCAGTGCATGATCAGTCACGTGATCAGTGCATGATAGCTACGTGATCAGTGCATGATCAGCCACGTGATCAGTGCATGATCAGCCACGTGATCAGTGCATGATAGCACGTGATCAGTGCATGATCAGCCACGTGATCAGTGCATGATAGCACGTGATCAGTGCATGATAGCCACGTGATCAGTGCATGATCAGTCACGTGATCAGTGCATGATCAGTCACGTGATCAGTGCATGATCAGTTACGTGATCAGTGCATGATCAGTCACGTGACAGTGCATGGTAGCTACGTGATCAGTGCATGATCAGCCACGTGATCAGTGCATGATAGCCACGTGATCAGTGCATGATCAGTCACGTGATCAGTGCATGATCAATTACGTGATCAGTGCATGATCAGTCACGTGATCAGTGCATGGTAGCTACGTGATCATTGCATGATCAGCCACGTGATCAGTGCATGATAGCCACGTGATCAGTGCATGATCAGCCACGTGATCAGTGCATGATCAGTCACGTGATCAGTGCATGATCAGTCACGTGATCAGTGCATGATCAGCCACGTGATCAGTGCATGTCAGTCATGTGTCAGTGCATGATAGCCACGTGATCAGTGCATGATCAGTCCCGTGATCAGTGCATGATCAGCCACGTGATCAGTGCATGATCAGCCACGTGATCAGTGCATGATCAGTCACGTGATCAGTGCATGATCAGTCACGTGATCAGTGTATGATCAGCCACGTGAACAGTGCATGCTCAGTCACGTGATCAGGGCCTGCTGAGCTGCGTGATTACTGTCTGCTCATCTGCTTGACAATTGCCAGCTGAGCTGCACGATTCCTGCCTGTCATCTGCTTGACAATTGCCAGCTGTGCTGCGTAATTCCTGCCTGCTCAGCTGCTTGATTATTGCCAGCTGAGCAGCATGATTCCTCACACCTGAGTTCCATGATTATTGCCTGCTGACTGTTTGATTCGTGCCTACTCAGCTCTTTGTTTATTGCCTCCAGAGGCACATGATCAGTGTATGATAGCAAACATGATCAGCGCATGATCAGTCACATGATCAGCGCCATTAAGTCACGTGATCACTACATGATAGTCATGTGATCAGTCCATGCTCAGTCACGGTATCAGTGCATGATCAGCCACGTGATCAGTGCATGATCTGTCACATGATTAGTGTATGATCATCCACGTGATCAGTGCATGGGCAGTCATGTGATCAGTGCATGATATAGACGTGATCAGTGCATGATCAGTCTCGTGATCAGTGCATGATAGCCACGTGATCAGTGCATGATCAGTCACCTGATGGGTGTATGATCATTCACGTGACCTGTACATGGTAGCTACATGATCATTGCATGATCAGCCACGTGAGTAGTGCATGATAGCCACGTGATCACTGCATGATCAGTCACGTGATCAGTGCATGATCAGTCATGTGACCAGTACATGGTAGCTGCGTGATCATCATGATCAGCCACGTGATCAGTGCATGATAGCCACGTGATCAGTGCATGATCAGACACGTGATCAGTGCATGATCAGTCACGTGATCAGTGCATGATCAGCCACGTGATCAGTGCATGATCAGGCACGTGATCAGTGTATGATCAGCCACGTGATCAGTGCATGATAGCCACGTGATCAGTGCATGATCAGTCACGTGATCAGTGCATGATCAGTCACGTGATCAGTGCATGATCAGCCACGTGATCAGTGCATGATCAGCCACGTGATCAGTGCATGATCAATCACGTGATCAGTGCATGATCAGTCACGTGATCAGTGCATGGTAGCACGTGATCAGTGCATGATCAGCCACGTGATCAGTGCATGATAGCCACGTGATCAGTGCATGATCAGCCACGTGATCAGTGCATGATCAGTCACGTGATCAGTGCATGATCAGCCACGTGATCAGTGCATGATATCCACGTGATCAGTGCATGATCAGCCACGTGATCAGTGCATGATAGCCACGTGATCAGTGCATGATCAGTTACGTGATCAGTGCATGATCAGTCACGTGATCAGTGCATGGTTGCTACGTGATCAGTGCATGATCAGCCACGTGAGCAGTGCATGATAGCCACGTGATCAGTGCATGATCAGTCACGTGATCAGTGCATGATCAGTCACGTGATCAGTGCATGATCATTTACGTGATCAGTGCATGATCAGTCACGTGACCAGTATATGGTAGCTACGTGATCATTGCATGACAGCCACGTGATCAGTGCATGATAGCCACGTGATCAGTGCATGATCAGTTACGTGATCAGTGTATGATCAGCCACGTGATCAGTGCATGAGTGCCACGTGATCAGTGCATGATCAGCCACGTGATCAGTGCATGATCAGTCATGTGTCAGTGCATGATAGCCCGTGATCAGTGCATGATCAGTCACGTGATCAGTGCATGATCAGCCACGTGATCAGTGCATGATCAGCCACGTGATCAGTGCATGATCAGTCACGTGATCAGTGCATGATAGCCACGTGATCAGTGCATGATCAGCCACGTGATCAGTGCATGATAGCCACGTGATCAGTGCATGATCAGCCACGTGATCAGTGCATGATCAGCCACGTGATCAGTGCATGATCAGTCACGTGATCAGTGTGTGATCAGCCACGTGATCAGTGCATGATGAGTCACGTGATCAGTGCATGATCAATCACGTGATCAGTGCATGATCAGTCACGTGATCAGTGCATGATAGCTACGTGATCAGTGCATGATCAGCCACGTGATCAGTGCATGATCAGTCACGTGATCAGTGCATGATCAGTCACGTGATCAGTGCATGATCAGTCACGTGATCAGTGCATGATAGCAACGTGATCATGCATGATCAGCCACGTGATCAGTGCATGATAGCCACGTGATCAGTGCATGATCAGCCACGTGATCAGTGCATGAGTGCCACGTGATCAGTGCATGATCAGTCACGTGATCAGTGCATGATCAGCCACGTGATCAGTGCATGATCAGCCACGTGATCAGTGCATGATAGCCACGTGATCAGTGCATGATCAGTCACGTGATCAGTGCATGATCAGCCACGTGATCAGTGCATGATCAGACACGTGATCAGTGCATGATCAGCCACGTGATCAGTGCATGATAGCCACGTGATCAGTGCATGATCAGTCACGTGATCAGTGCATGATCAGTCACGTGATCAGTGCATGATCAGCCACGTGATCAGTGCATGATAGCCACGTGATCAGTGCATGATCAGTCACGTGATCAGTGCATGATCAGTCACGTGATCAGTGCATGATCAGCCACGTGATCAGTGCATGATCAATTACGTGATCAGTGCATGATCAGTCACGTGATCAGTGCATGATAGCTACGTGATCAGTGCATGATCAGCCACGTGATCAGTGCATGATCAGTCACGTGATCAGTGCATGATCAGTCACGTGATCAGTGCATGATCAGTCACGTGATCAGTGCATGATCAGTCACGTGATCAGTGCATGTCAGCCACGTGATCAGTGCATGATCAGCCACGTGATCAGTGCATGATAGCCACGTGATCAGTGCATGATCAGCCACGTGATCAGTGCATGATCAGCCACGTGATCAGTGCATGATCAGCCACGTGATCAGTGCATGATCAGCCACGTGATCAGTGCATGATACCACGTGATCAGTGCATGATCAGTCACGTGATCAGTGCATGATCAGCCACGTGATCAGTGCATGATCAGTCACGTGATCAGTGCATGATAGCCACGTGATCAGTGCATGATCAGTCACGTGATCAGTGCATGATCAGTCACGTGATCAGTGCATGATCAGCCACGTGATCAGTGCATGATAGCCACGTGATCAGTGCATGATCAGTCACGTGATCAGTGCATGATCAGTCACGTGATCAGTGCATGATCAGCCACGTGATCAGTGCATGATCAGCCACGTGATCAGTGCATGATCAGTCACGTGATCAGTGCATGATCAGTCACGTGATCAGTGCATGATCAGTCACGTGATCAGTACATGGTAGCTACGTGATCATTGCATGATCAGCCACGTGATCAGTGCATGATAGCCACGTGATCAGTGCATGATCAGCCACGTGATCAGTGCATGATCAGTCACGTGATCAGTGCATGATCAGTCACGTGATCAGTGCATGATCAGCCACGTGATCAGTGCATGTCAGTCATGTGTCAGTGCATGATAGCCCGTGATCAGTGCATGATCAGTCCCGTGATCAGTGCATGATCAGCCACGTGATCAGTGCATGATAGCCACGTGATCAGTGCATGATCAGTCACGTGATCAGTGCATGATCAGTCACGTGATCAGTGTATGATCAGCCACGTGAACAGTGCATGCTCAGTCACGTGATCAGGGCCTGCTGAGCTGCGTGATTACTGTCTGCTCATCTGCTTGACAATTGCCAGCTGAGCTGCACGATTCCTGCCTGTCATCTGCTTGACAATTGCCACCTGTGCTGCGTAATTCCTGCCTGCTCATCTACTTGATTATTGCCAGCTGAGCAGCATGATTTCTCAGAGCTGAGTTCCATGATTATAGCCTGCTGACTGATTCCTGCCTACTCAGCTCTATGTTCATTGCCTCCAGAGGCACATGATCAGTGTATGACACCAAACATGATCAGTGCATGATCAGTCACATGATCAGTGCATGATAAGCCACGTGATCAGTGCATGATCAGTCATGTGATCAGTGCATGATCAGTCATGTGACCAGTACATGGTAGCTACGTGATCAGTGCATGATCAGCCACGTGATCAGTGCATGATAGCCACGTGATCAGTGCATGATCAGTCACGTGATCAGTGCATGATCAGTCACGTGATCAGTGTGTGATCAGCCACGTGATCAGTGCATGATATCCACGTGATCAGTGCATGATAGCCACGTGATCAGTGCATGATCAGTCACGTGATCTGTGCATGATCAGTCACGTGATCGTGTGTGATCAGCCACGTGATCAGTGCATGATGAGCCACGTGATCAGTGCATGATCAATTACGTGATCAGTGCATGATCAGTCACGTGACCAGTACATGGTTGCTACGTGATCGTTGCATGATCAGCCACGTGAGCAGTGCATGATAGCCACGTGATCAGTGCATGATCAGTCACGTGATCAGTACATGATCAGTCACGTGAACAGTGCATGATCATTTACGTGATCAGTGCATGATCAGTCACGTGACCAGTATATGGTAGCTTCGTGATCATTCATGACGAGCCACGTGAGCAGTGCATGATAGCCACGTGATGTGTGCATGATGAGTTACGTGAGCAGAGTATGATCAGCCACGTGATCAGTGCATGAGTGCCACGTGATCAGTGCATGATATGTCACGTGACAGTGTGTGATCAGCCACGTGAACAGTGCATGTTCAGCCACGTGATCAGTGCATGATAGCCACGTGATCAGTGCATGATCAGTTACGTGAGCAGTGTATGATCAGCCACGTGATCAGTGCATGGTCAGACACGTGAACAGTGTATGATCAGCCACGTGATCAGTGCATGATATCCACGTGATCAGTGCATGATCAATCACGTGATCAGTGTATGATCAGCCACGTGATCAGTGCATGATAGCCACGTGATCAGTGCATGATCAGTCACGTGATCAGTGCATGATCAGCCACGTGATCAGTGCATGCTCAGTCACGTGATCAGTGCCTGCTGAGCTGCGTGATTCCTGCCTGTCATCTGCTTGACAATTGCCAGCTGTGCTGCGTAATTCCTGCCTGCTCAGCTGCTTGATTATTGCCAGCTGAGCAGCATGATTCCTCACACCTGAGTTCCATGATTATTGCCTGCTGACTGTTTGATTCGTGCCTACTCAGCTCTTTGTTTATTGCCTCCAGAGGCACATGATCAGTGTATGATAGCAAACATGATCAGCGCATGATCAGTCACATGATCAGCGCCATTAAGTCACGTGATCACTACATGATAGTCATGTGATCAGTCCATGCTCAGTCACGGTATCAGTGCATGATCAGCCACGTGATCAGTGCATGATCAGTCACGTGATCAGTGTATGATCAGCCACGTGATCAGTGCATGATAGCACGTGATCAGTGCATGATCAGTCACGTGATCAGTGCATGATCAGTCACGTGATCAGTGCATGATCAGCCACGTGATCAGTGCATGATCAGTCACGTGATCAGGGCCTGCTGAGCTGCGTGATTACTGTCTGCTCATCTGCTTGACAATTGCCAGCTGAGCTGCACGATTCCTGCCTGTCATCTGCTTGACAATTGCCACCTGTGCTGCGTAATTCCTGCCTGCTCATCTACTTGATTATTGCCAGCTGAGCAGCATGATTTCTCAGAGCTGAGTTCCATGATTATAGCCTGCTGACTGATTCGTGCCTACTCAGCTCTATGTTCATTGCCTCCAGAGGCACATGATCAGTGTATGACACCAAACATGATCAGCACATGATCAGTCACATGATCAGTGCATGATAAGCCACGTGATCAGTGCATGATCAATCACGTGATCAGTGCATGATCAGTCACGTGATCAGTACATGGTAGCTACGTGATCAGTGCATGATCAGCCACGTGATCAGTGCATGATAGCCACGTGATCAGTGCATGATCAGTCACGTGATCAGTGCATGATCAGTCACGTGATCAGTGCATGATCAGTCACGTGATCAGTGCATGATAGCCACGTGATCAGTGCATGATCAGTCACGTGATAGTGTGATCAGCCACGTGATCAGTGCATGATATCCACGTGATCAGTGCATGATAGCCACGTGATCAGTGCATGATCAGTCACGTGATCAGTGCATGATCAGTCACGTGATCGTGTGTGATCAGCCACGTGATCAGTGCATGATGAGCCACGTGATCAGTGCATGATCAATTACGTGATCAGTGCATGATCAGTCACGTGACCAGTACATGGTTGCTACGTGATCGTTGCATGATCAGCCACGTGAGCAGTGCATGATAGCCACGTGATCAGTGCATGATCAGTCACGTGATCAGTACATGATCAGTCACGTGAACAGTGCATGATCATTTACGTGATCAGTGCATGATCAGTCACGTGACCAGTATATGGTAGCTACGTGATCATTCCATGACAGCCACGTGAGCAGTGCATGATAGCCACGTGATGTGTGCATGATGAGTTACGTGAGCAGAGTATGATCAGCCACGTGATCAGTGCATGAGTGCCACGTGATCAGTGCATGATATGTCACGTGACAGTGTGTGATCAGCCACGTGAACAGTGCATGTTCAGCCACGTGATCAGTCCATGATAGCCACGTGATCAGTGCATGATCAGTTACGTGAGCAGTGTATGATCAGCCACGTGATCAGTGCATGGTCAGACACGTGAACAGTGTATGATCAGCCACGTGATCAGTGCATGATATCCAAGTGATCAGTGCATGATCAATCACGTGATCAGTGCATGCTCAGTCACGTGATCAGGGCCTGCTGAGCTGCGTGATTACTGTCTGCTCATCTGCTTGACAATTGCCAGCTGAGCTGCACGATTCCTGCCTGTCATCTGCTTGACAATTGCCAGCTGTGCTGCGTAATTCCTGCCTGCTCAGCTGCTTGATTATTGCCAGCTGAGCAGCATGATTCCTCACAGCTGAGTTCCATGATTATTGCCTGCTGACTGTTTGATTCGTGCCTACTCAGCTCTTTGTTTATTGCCTCCAGAGGCACATGATCAGTGTATGATAGCAAACATGATCAGCGCATGATCAGTCACATGATCAGCGCCATTAAGTCACGTGATCACTACATGATAGTCATGTGATCAGTCCATGCTCAGTCACGGTATCAGTGCATGATCAGCCACGTGATCAGTGCATGATCTGTCACATGATTAGTGTATGATCATCCACGTGATCAGTGCATGGGCAGTCATGTGATCAGTGCATGATATAGACGTGATCAGTGCATGATCAGTCACGTGATCAGTGCATGATAGCCACGTGATCAGTGCATGATCAGTCACCTGATGGGTGTATGATCATTCACGTGACCTGTACATGGTAGCTACATGATCATTGCATGATCAGCCACGTGAGTAGTGCATGATAGCCACGTGATCAGTGCATGATCAGTCACGTGATCAGTGCATGATCAGTCACGTGATCAGTGCATGATCAGCCACGTGATCAGTGCATGATAGCCACGTGATCAGTGCATGATCAGTCACGTGATCAGTGCATGATCAGTCACGTGATCAGTGCATGATCAGCCACGTGATCAGTGCATGATCAGCCACGTGATCAGTGCATGATCAGTCACGTGATCAGTGCATGATCAGTCACGTGATCAGTGCATGATAGCCACGTGATCAGTGCATGATCAGCCACGTGATCAGTGCATGATAGCCACGTGATCAGTGCATGATCAGCCACGTGATCAGTGCATGATCAGTCACGTGATCAGTGCATGATCAGCCACGTGATCAGTGCATGATAGCCACGTGATCAGTGCATGATCAGTCACGTGATCAGTGCATGATCAGTCACGTGATCAGTGTATGATCAGCCACGTGAACAGTGCATGCTCAGTCACGTGATCAGGGCCTGCTGAGCTGCGTGATTACTGTCTGCTCATCTGCTTGACAATTGCCAGCTGAGCTGCACGATTCCTGCCTGTCATCTGCTTGACAATTGCCAGCTGTGCTGCGTAATTCCTGCCTGCTCAGCTGCTTGATTATTGCCAGCTGAGCAGCATGATTTCTCACAGCTGAGTTCCATGATTATTGCCTGCTGACTGATTCGTGCCTACTCAGCTCTTTGTTCATTGCCTCCAGAGGCACATGATCAGTGTGTGACACCAAACATGATCAGCACATGATCAGTCACATGATCAGTGCATGATAAGCCACGTGATCAGTGCATGATCAATTATGTGATCAGTGCATGATCAGTCATGTGATCAGTGCATGGTAGCTGTGTGATCAGTGCATGATCAGCCACGTGATCAGTGCATGATAGCCACGTGATCAGTGCATGATCAGTCACGTGATCAGTGCATGATCAGTCACGTGATCAGTGCATGATCAGTCACGTGATCAGTGCATGATAGCCACGTGATCAGTGCATGATCAGTCACGTGATACGTGTGTGATCAGCCACGTGATCAGTGCATGATATCCACGTGATCAGTGCATGATAGCCACGTGATCAGTGCATGATTAGTCACGTGATCAGTGCATGATCAGTCACGTGATACGTGTGTGATCAGCCACGTGATCAGTGCATGATGAGCCACGTGATCAGTGCAGGATCAATTACGTGATCAGTGCATGATCAGTCACGTGACCAGTACATGGTTGCTACGTGATCGTTGCATGATCAGCCACGTGAGCAGTGCATGATAGCCACGTGATCAGTGCATGATCAGTCACGTGATCAGTACATGATCAGTCACGTGAACAGTGCATGATCATTTACGTGATCAGTGCATGATCAGTCACGTGACCAGTATATGGTAGCTTCGTGATCATTCCATGACGAGCCACGTGAGCAGTGCATGATAGCCACGTGATGTGTGCATGATGAGTTACGTGAGCAGAGTATGATCAGCCACGTGATCAGTGCATGAGTGCCACGTGATCAGTGCATGATATGTCACGTGACAGGTGTGTGATCAGCCACGTGAACAGTGCATGTTCAGCCACGTGATCAGTGCATGATAGCCACGTGATCAGTGCATGATCAGTTACGTGAGCAGTGTATGATCAGCCACGTGATCAGTGCATGGTCAGACACGTGAACAGTGTATGATCAGCCACGTGATCAGTGCATGATATCCAAGTGATCAGTGCATGATCAATCACGTGATCAGTGTATGATCAGCCACGTGAACAGTGCATGCTCAGTCACGTGATCTGGGCCTGCTGAGCTGCGTGATTACTGTCTGCTCATCTGCTTGACAATTGCCAGCTGAGCTGCACGATTCCTGCCTGTCATCTGCTTGACAATTGCCAGCTGTGCTGCGTAATTCCTGCCTGCTCAGCTGCTTGATTATTGCCAGCTGAGCAGCATGATTCCTCACAGCTGAGTTCCATGATTATTGCCTGCTGACTGTTTGATTCGTGCCTACTCAGCTCTTTGTTTATTGCCTCCAGAGGCACATGATCAGTGTATGATAGCAAACATGATCAGCGCATGATCAGTCACATGATCAGCGCCATTAAGTCACGTGATCACTACATGATAGTCATGTGATCAGTCCATGCTCAGTCACGGTATCAGTGCATGATCAGCCACGTGATCAGTGCATGATCTGTCACATGATTAGTGTATGATCATCCACGTGATCAGTGCATGGGCAGTCATGTGATCAGTGCATGATATAGACGTGATCAGTGCATGATCAGTCACGTGATCAGTGCATGATAGCCACGTGATCAGTGCATGATCAGTCACCTGATGGGTGTATGATCATTCACGTGACCTGTACATGGTAGCTACATGATCATTGCATGATCAGCCACGTGAGTAGTGCATGATAGCCACGTGATCAGTGCATGATCAGTCACGTGATCAGTGCATGATCAGTCACGTGATCAGTGCATGATCAGCCACGTGATCAGTGCATGATAGCCACGTGATCAGTGCATGATCAGTCACGTGATCAGTGCATGATCAGTCACGTGATCAGTGCATGATCAGCCACGTGATCAGTGCATGATCAGCCACGTGATCAGTGCATGATCAGCCACGTGATCAGTGCATGATCAGTCACGTGATCAGTGCATGGTAGCTACGTGATCAGTGCATGATCAGCCACGTGATCAGTGCATGATAGCCACGTGATCAGTGCATGATCAGCCACGTGATCAGTGCATGATCAGTCCCGTGATCAGTGCATGATCAGCCACGTGATCAGTGCATGATAGCCACGTGATCAGTGCATGATCAGTCACGTGATCAGTGCATGATCAGTCACGTGATCAGTGTGTGATCAGCCACGTGAACAGTGCATGCTCAGTCACGTGATCAGGGCCTGCTGAGCTGCGTGATTACTGTCTGCTCATCTGCTTGACAATTGCCAGCTGAGCTGCACGATTCCTGCCTGTCATCTGCTTGACAATTGCCAGCTGTGCTGCGTAATTCCTGCCTGCTCAGCTGCTTGATTATTGCCAGCTGAGCAGCATGATTTCTCAGAGCTGAGTTCCATGATTATTGCCTGCTGACTGATTCGTGCCTACTCAGCTCTTTGTTCATTGCCTCCAGAGGCACATGATCAGTGTATGACACCAAACATGATCAGCACATGATCAGTCACATGATCAGTGCATGATAAGCCACGTGATCAGTGCATGATCAATTATGTGATCAGTGCATGATCAGTCATGTGATCAGTGCATGATAGCTGCGTGATCAGTGCATGATCAGCCACGTGATCAGTGCATGATAGCCACGTGATCAGTGCATGATCAGTCACGTGATCAGTGCATGATCAGTCACGTGATCAGTGCATGATCAGTCACGTGATCAGTGCATGATAGCCACGTGATCAGTGCATGATCAGTCACGTGATACGTGTGTGATCAGCCACGTGATCAGTGCATGATATCCACGTGATCAGTGCATGATAGCCACGTGATCAGTGCATGATTAGTCACGTGATCAGTGCATGATCAGTCACGTGATACGTGTGTGATCAGCCACGTGATCAGTGCATGATGAGCCACGTGATCAGTGCAGGATCAATTACGTGATCAGTGCATGATCAGTCACGTGACCAGTACATGGTTGCTACGTGATCGTTGCATGATCAGCCACGTGAGCAGAGCATGATAGCCACGTGATCAGTGCATGATCAGTCACGTGATCAGTACATGATCAGTCACGTGAACAGTGCATGATCATTTACGTGATCTGTGCATGATCAGTCACGTGACCAGTATATGGTAGCTTCGTGATCATTCCATGACGAGCCACGTGAGCAGTGCATGATAGCCACGTGATGTGTGCATGATGAGTTACGTGAGCAGAGTATGATCAGCCACGTGATCAGTGCATGAGTGCCACGTGATCAGTGCATGATATGTCACGTGACAGGTGTGTGATCAGCCACGTGAACAGTGCATGTTCAGCCACGTGATCAGTGCATGATAGCCACGTGATCAGTGCATGATCAGTTACGTGAGCAGTGTATGATCAGCCACGTGATCAGTGCATGGTCAGACACGTGAACAGTGTATGATCAGCCACGTGATCAGTGCATGATATCCAAGTGATCAGTGCATGATCAATCACGTGATCAGTGTATGATCAGCCACGTGAACAGTGCATGCTCAGTCACGTGATCTGGGCCTGCTGAGCTGCGTGATTACTGTCTGCTCATCTGCTTGACAATTGCCAGCTGAGCTGCACGATTCCTGCCTGTCATCTGCTTGACAATTGCCAGCTGTGCTGCGTAATTCCTGCCTGCTCAGCTGCTTGATTATTGCCAGCTGAGCAGCATGATTCCTCACACCTGAGTTCCATGATTATTGCCTGCTGACTGTTTGATTCGTGCCTACTCAGCTCTTTGTTTATTGCCTCCAGAGGCACATGATCAGTGTATGATAGCAAACATGATCAGCGCATGATCAGTCACATGATCAGCGCCATTAAGTCACGTGATCACTACATGATAGTCATGTGATCAGTCCATGCTCAGTCACGGTATCAGTGCATGATCAGCCACGTGATCAGTGCATGATCTGTCACATGATTAGTGTATGATCATCCACGTGATCAGTGCATGGGCAGTCATGTGATCAGTGCATGATATAGACGTGATCAGTGCATGATCAGTCTCGTGATCAGTGCATGATAGCCACGTGATCAGTGCATGATCAGTCACCTGATGGGTGTATGATCATTCACGTGACCTGTACATGGTAGCTACATGATCATTGCATGATCAGCCACGTGAGTAGTGCATGATAGCCACGTGATCACTGCATGATCAGTCACGTGATCAGTGCATGATCAGTCATGTGACCAGTACATGGTAGCTGCGTGATCATCACATGATCAGCCACGTGATCAGTGCATGATAGCCACGTGATCAGTGCATGATCAGACACGTGATCAGTGCATGATCAGTCACGTGATCAGTGCATGATCAGCCACGTGATCAGTGCATGATCAGGCACGTGATCAGTGTATGATCAGCCACGTGATCAGTGCATGATAGCCACGTGATCAGTGCATGATCAGTCACGTGATCAGTGCATGATCAGTCACGTGATCAGTGCATGATCAGCCACGTGATCAGTGCATGATCAGCCACGTGATCAGTGCATGATCAATTACGTGATCAGTGCATGATCAGTCACGTGACCAGTACATGGTAGCTACGTGATCAGTGCATGATCAGCCACGTGATCAGTGCATGATAGCCACGTGATCAGTGCATGATCAGCCACGTGATCAGTGCATGATCAGTCCGTGATCGTGCATGATCAGCCACGTGATCAGTGCATGATATCCACGTGATCAGTGCATGATCAGCCACGTGATCAGTGCATGATAGCCACGTGATCAGTGCATGATCAATTACGTGATCAGTGCATGATCAGTCACGTGATCAGTGCATGGTTGCTACGTGATCAGTGCATGATCAGCCACGTGATCAGTGCATGATAGCCACGTGATCAGTGCATGATCAGTCACGTGATCAGTGCATGATCAGTCACGTGATCAGTGCATGATCATTTACGTGATCAGTGCATGATCAGTCACGTGACCAGTATATGGTAGCTACGTGATCATTGCATGACAGCCACGTGATCAGTGCATGATAGCCACGTGATCAGTGCATGATCAGTCACGTGATCAGTGTATGATCAGCCACGTGATCAGTGCATGAGTGCCACGTGATCAGTGCATGATCAGCCACGTGATCAGTGCATGTCAGTCATGTGATCAGTGCATGATAGCCCGTGATCAGTGCATGATCAGTCCCGTGATCAGTGCATGATCAGCCACGTGATCAGTGCATGATCAGCCACGTGATCAGTGCATGATCAGTCACGTGATCAGTGCATGATAGCCACGTGATCAGTGCATGATCAGCCACGTGATCAGTGCATGATAGCCACGTGATCAGTGCATGATCAGCCACGTGATCAGTGCATGATAGCCACGTGATCAGTGCATGATCAGTCACGTGATCAGTGCATGATCAGCCACGTGATCAGTGCATGATGAGTCACGTGATCAGTGCATGATCAATCACGTGATCAGTGCATGATCAGTCACGTGATCAGTGCATGATAGCTACGTGATCAGTGCATGATCAGCCACGTGATCAGTGCATGATCAGTCACGTGATCAGTGCATGATCAGTCACGTGATCAGTGCATGATCAGTCACGTGATCAGTGCATGATAGCTACGTGATCATGCATGATCAGCCACGTGATCAGTGCATGATAGCCACGTGATCAGTGCATGATCAGCCACGTGATCAGTGCATGATGCCACGTGATCAGTGCATGATCAGTCACGTGATCAGTGCATGATCAGCCACGTGATCAGTGCATGATCAGCCACGTGATCAGTGCATGATAGCCACGTGATCAGTGCATGATCAGTCACGTGATCAGTGCATGATCAGCCACGTGATCAGTGCATGATCAGACACGTGATCAGTGCATGATCAGCCACGTGATCAGTGCATGATAGCCACGTGATCAGTGCATGATCAGTCACGTGATCAGTGCATGATCAGTCACGTGATCAGTGCATGATCAGCCACGTGATCAGTGCATGATAGCCACGTGATCAGTGCATGATCAGTCACGTGATCAGTGCATGATCAGTCACGTGATCAGTGCATGATCAGCCACGTGATCAGTGCATGATCAGTCACGTGATCAGTGCATGATCAGTCACGTGATCAGTGCATGATAGCCACGTGATCAGTGCATGATCAGCCACGTGATCAGTGCATGATCAGTCACGTGATCAGTGCATGATCAGTCACGTGATCAGTGCATGATCAATCACGTGATCAGTGCATGATCAGTCACGTGATCAGTGCATGATAGCTACGTGATCAGTGCATGATCAGCCACGTGATCAGTGCATGATAGCCACGTGATCAGTGCATGATCAGCACGTGATCAGTGCATGATCAGCCACGTGATCAGTGCATGATCAGCCACGTGATCAGTGCATGATCAGCCACGTGATCAGTGCATGATAGCCACGTGATCAGTGCATGATCAGTCACGTGATCAGTGCATGATCAGCCACGTGATCAGTGCATGATCAGCCACGTGATCAGTGCATGATCAGCCACGTGATCAGTGCATGATCAGTCACGTGATCAGTGCATGATCAATTACGTGATCAGTGCATGATCAGTCACGTGATCAGTGCATGTAGCTACGTGATCATTGCATGATCAGCCACGTGATCAGTGCATGATAGCCACGTGATCAGTGCATGATCAGCCACGTGATCAGTGCATGATCAGTCACGTGATCAGTGCATGATCAGTCACGTGATCAGTGCATGATCAGCCACGTGATCAGTGCATGTCAGTCATGTGATCAGTGCATGATAGCCCGTGATCAGTGCATGATCAGTCCCGTGATCAGTGCATGATCAGCCACGTGATCAGTGCATGATAGCCACGTGATCAGTGCATGATCAGTCACGTGATCAGTGCATGATCAGTCACGTGATCAGTGTATGATCAGCCACGTGAACAGTGCATGCTCAGTCACGTGATCAGGGCCTGCTGAGCTGCGTGATTACTGTCTGCTCATCTGCTTGACAATTGCCAGCTGAGCTGCACGATTCCTGCCTGTCATCTGCTTGACAATTGCCACCTGTGCTGCGTAATTCCTGCCTGCTCATCTACTTGATTATTGCCAGCTGAGCAGCATGATTTCTCAGAGCTGAGTTCCATGATTATAGCCTGCTGACTGATTCCTGCCTACTCAGCTCTTTGTTCATTGCCTCCAGAGGCACATGATCAGTGTATGACACCAAACATGATCAGCACATGATCAGTCACATGATCAGTGCATGATAAGCCACGTGATCAGTGCATGATCAGTCATGTGATCAGTGCATGATCAGTCACGTGACCAGTACATGGTAGCTGCGTGATCATTGCATGATCAGCCACGTGATCAGTGCATGATAGCCACGTGATCAGTGCATGATCAGTCACGTGATCAGTGCATGATCAGTCACGTGATCGTGTGTGATCAGCCACGTGATCAGTGCATGATATCCACGTGATCAGTGCATGATAGCCACGTGATCAGTGCATGATCAGTCACGTGATCAGTGCATGATCAGTCACGTGATACGTGTGTGATCAGCCACGTGATCAGTGCATGATGAGCCACGTGATCAGTGCAGGATCAATTACGTGATCAGTGCATGATCAGTCACGTGACCAGTACATGGTTGCTACGTGATCGTTGCATGATCAGCCACGTGAGCAGTGCATGATAGCCACGTGATCAGTGCATGATCAGTCACGTGATCAGTACATGATCAGTCACGTGAACAGTGCATGATCATTTACGTGATCAGTGCATGATCAGTCACGTGACCAGTATATGGTAGCTTCGTGATCATTCCATGACGAGCCACGTGAGCAGTGCATGATAGCCACGTGATGTGTGCATGATGAGTTACGTGAGCAGAGTATGATCAGCCACGTGATCAGTGCATGAGTGCCACGTGATCAGTGCATGATATGTCACGTGACAGTGTGTGATCAGCCACGTGAACAGTGCATGTTCAGCCACGTGATCAGTGCATGATAGCCACGTGATCAGTGCATGATCAGTTACGTGAGCAGTGTATGATCAGCCACGTGATCAGTGCATGGTCAGACACATGAACAGTGTATGATCAGCCACGTGATCAGTGCATGATATCCACGTGATCAGTGCATGATCAATCACGTGATCAGTGTATGATCAGCCACGTGAACAGTGCATGATCAGCCACGTGATCAGTGCATGATCAGTCACGTGATCAGTGCATGATCAGCCACGTGATCAGTGCATGCTCAGTCACGTGATCTGCCAGCTGAGCTGCGTGATTCCTGCCTGTCATCTGCTTGACAATTGCCAGCTGTGCTGCGTAATTCCTGCCTGCTCAGCTGCTTGATTATTGCCAGCTGAGCAGCATGATTCCTCACACCTGAGTTCCATGATTATTGCCTGCTGACTGTTTGATTCGTGCCTACTCAGCTCTTTGTTTATTGCCTCCAGAGGCACATGATCAGTGTATGATAGCAAACATGATCAGCGCATGATCAGTCACATGATCAGCGCCATTAAGTCACGTGATCACTACATGATAGTCATGTGATCAGTCCATGCTCAGTCACGGTATCAGTGCATGATCAGCCACGTGATCAGTGCATGATCTGTCACATGATTAGTGTATGATCATCCACGTGATCAGTGCATGGGCAGTCATGTGATCAGTGCATGATATAGACGTGATCAGTGCATGATCAGTCACGTGATCAGTGCATGATAGCCACGTGATCAGTGCATGATCAGTCACCTGATGGGTGTATGATCATTCACGTGACCTGTACATGGTAGCTACATGATCATTGCATGATCAGCCACGTGAGTAGTGCATGATAGCCACGTGATCAGTGCATGATCAGTCACGTGATCAGTGCATGATCAGTCACGTGATCAGTGCATGATCAGCCACGTGATCAGTGCATGATCAGCCACGTGATCAGTGCATGATCAGCCACGTGATCAGTGCATGATCAGTCACGTGATCAGTGCATGATCAGCCACGTGATCAGTGCATGATCAGCCACGTGATCAGTGCATGATCAGCCACGTGATCAGTGCATGATCAATTACGTGATCAGTGCATGATCAGTCACGTGATCAGTGCATGATAGCCACGTGATCAGTGCATGATCAGCCACGTGATCAGTGCATGATCAGTCACGTGATCAGTGCATGATCAGTCACGTGATCAGTGCATGATCAGTCACGTGACCAGTGCATGGTAGCTACGTGATCATGCATGATCAGCCACGTGATCAGTGCATGATAGCCACGTGATCAGTGCATGATCAGCCACGTGATCAGTGCATGATGCCACGTGATCAGTGCATGATCAGTCACGTGATCAGTGTGATCAGCCACGTGATCAGTGCATGATCAGCCACGTGATCAGTGCATGATAGCCACGTGATCAGTGCATGATCAGTCACGTGATCAGTGCATGATCAGCCACGTGATCAGTGCATGATCAGACACGTGATCAGTGCATGATCAGCCACGTGATCAGTGCATGATATCCACGTGATCAGTGCATGATCAGTCACGTGATCAGTGCATGATCAGTCACGTGATCAGTGCATGATCAGCCACGTGATCAGTGCATGATCAGTTACGTGATCAGTGCATGATCAGTCACGTGATCAGTGCATGGTAGCTACGTGATCAGTGCATGATCAGCCACGTGATCAGTGCATGATCAGTCACGTGATCAGTGCATGATCAGTCACGTGATCAGTGCATGATCAGTCACGTGATCAGTGCATGATCAGTCACGTGATCAGTGCATGATAGCTACGTGATCAGTGCATGATCAGCCACGTGATCAGTGCATGATAGCCACGTGATCAGTGCATGATCAGCCACGTGATCAGTGCATGATCAGCCACGTGATCAGTGCATGATCAGTCACGTGATCAGTGCATGATCAGCCACGTGATCAGTGCATGATACCACGTGATCAGTGCATGATCAGTCACGTGATCAGTGCATGATCAGCCACGTGATCAGTGCATGATAGTCACGTGATCAGTGCATGATAGCCACGTGATCAGTGCATGATCAGTCACGTGATCAGTGCATGATCAGTCACGTGATCAGTGCATGATCAGCCACGTGATCAGTGCATGATAGCCACGTGATCAGTGCATGATCAGTCACGTGATCAGTGCATGATCAGTCACGTGATCAGTGCATGATCAGCCACGTGATCAGTGCATGATCAGCCACGTGATCAGTGCATGATCAGTCACGTGATCAGTGCATGATCAGTCACGTGATCAGTGCATGATCAGTCACGTGATCAGTGCATGGTAGCTACGTGATCATTGCATGATCAGCCACGTGATCAGTGCATGATAGCCACGTGATCAGTGCATGATCAGCCACGTGATCAGTGCATGATCAGTCACGTGATCAGTGCATGATCAGTCACGTGATCAGTGCATGATCAGCCACGTGATCAGTGCATGTCAGTCATGTGTCAGTGCATGATAGCCCGTGATCAGTGCATGATCAGTCCCGTGATCAGTGTATGATCAGCCACGTGATCAGTGCATGATAGCCACGTGATCAGTGCATGATCAGTCACGTGATCAGTGCATGATCAGTCACGTGATCAGTGTATGATCAGCCACGTGAACAGTGCATGCTCAGTCACGTGATCAGGGCCTGCTGAGCTGCGTGATTACTGTCTGCTCATCTGCTTGACAATTGCCAGCTGAGCTGCACGATTCCTGCCTGTCATCTGCTTGACAATTGCCAGCTGTGCTGCGTAATTCCTGCCTGCTCATCTGCTTGATTATTGCCAGCTGAGCAGCATGATTTCTCAGAGCTGAGTTCCATGATTATAGCCTGCTGACTGATTCCTGCCTACTCAGCTCTTTGTTCATTGCCTCCAGAGGCACATGATCAGTGTATGACACCAAACATGATCAGCACATGATCAGTCACATGATCAGTGCATGATAAGCCACGTGATCAGTGCATGATCAATTACGTGATCAGTGCATGATCAGTCACGTGACCAGTACATGGTAGCTGTGTGATCATTGCATGATCAGCCACGTGATCAGTGCATGATAGCCACGTGATCAGTGCATGATCAGTCACGTGATCAGTGCATGATCAGTCACGTGATCGTGTGTGATCAGCCACGTGATCAGTGCATGATATCCACGTGATCAGTGCATGATAGCCACGTGATCAGTGCATGATCAGTCACGTGATCAGTGCATGATCAGTCACGTGATACGTGTGTGATCAGCCACGTGATCAGTGCATGATGAGCCACGTGATCAGTGCAGGATCAATTACGTGATCAGTGCATGATCAGTCACGTGACCAGTACATGGTTGCTACGTGATCGTTGCATGATCAGCCACGTGAGCAGTGCATGATAGCCACGTGATCAGTGCATGATCAGTCACGTGATCAGTACATGATCAGTCACGTGAACAGTGCATGATCATTTACGTGATCAGTGCATGATCAGTCACGTGACCAGTATATGGTAGCTACGTGATCATTCCATGACGAGCCACGTGAGCAGTGCATGATAGCCACGTGATGTGTGCATGATGAGTTACGTGAGCAGAGTATGATCAGCCACGTGATCAGTGCATGAGTGCCACGTGATCAGTGCATGATATGTCACGTGACAGTGTGTGATCAGCCACGTGAACAGTGCATGTTCAGCCACGTGATCAGTGCATGATAGCCACGTGATCAGTGCATGATCAGTTACGTGAGCAGTGTATGATCAGCCACGTGATCAGTGCATGGTCAGACACGTGAACAGTGTATGATCAGCCACGTGATCAGTGCATGATATCCAAGTGATCAGTGCATGATCAATCACGTGATCAGTGTATGATCAGCCACGTGAACAGTGCATGATGAGCCACGTGATCAGTGCATGATCAGTCACGTGATCAGTGCATGATCAGCCACGTGATCAGTGCATGCTCAGTCACGTGATCTGCCTGCTGAGCTGCGTGATTCCTGCCTGTCATCTGCTTGACAATTGCCAGCTGTGCTGCGTAATTCCTGCCTGCTCAGCTGCTTGATTATTGCCAGCTGAGCAGCATGATTCCTCACACCTGAGTTCCATGATTATTGCCTGCTGACTGTTTGATTCGTGCCTACTCAGCTCTTTGTTTATTGCCTCCAGAGGCACATGATCAGTGTATGATAGCAAACATGATCAGCGCATGATCAGTCACATGATCAGCGCCATTAAGTCACGTGATCACTACATGATAGTCATGTGATCAGTCCATGCTCAGTCACGGTATCAGTGCATGATCAGCCACGTGATCAGTGCATGATCTGTCACATGATTAGTGTATGATCATCCACGTGATCAGTGCATGGGCAGTCATGTGATCAGTGCATGATATAGACGTGATCAGTGCATGATCAGTCACGTGATCAGTGCATGATAGCCACGTGATCAGTGCATGATCAGTCACCTGATGGGTGTATGATCATTCACGTGACCTGTACATGGTAGCTACATGATCATTGCATGATCAGCCACGTGAGTAGTGCATGATAGCCACGTGATCAGTGCATGATCAGTCACGTGATCAGTGCATGATCAGTCACGTGATCAGTGCATGATCAGCCACGTGATCAGTGCATGATAGCCACGTGATCAGTGCATGATCAGTCACGTGATCAGTGCATGATCAGTCACGTGATCAGTGCATGATCAGCCACGTGATCAGTGCATGATCAGCCACGTGATCAGTGCATGATCAGCCACGTGATCAGTGCATGATCAGTCACGTGATCAGTGCATGATAGCCACGTGATCAGTGCATGATCAGCCACGTGATCAGTGCATGATAGCCACGTGATCAGTGCATGATCAGCCACGTGATCAGTGCATGATCAGTCACGTGATCAGTGCATGATCAGCCACGTGATCAGTGCATGATCAGCCACGTGATCAGTGCATGATCAGTCACGTGATCAGTGCATGATCAGTCACGTGATCAGTGTATGATCAGCCACGTGAACAGTGCATGCTCAGTCACGTGATCAGGGCCTGCTGAGCTGCGTGATTACTGTCTGCTCATCTGCTTGACAATTGCCAGCTGAGCTGCACGATTCCTGCCTGTCATCTGCTTGACAATTGCCACCTGTGCTGCGTAATTCCTGCCTGCTCATCTACTTGATTATTGCCAGCTGAGCAGCATGATTTCTCAGAGCTGAGTTCCATGATTATAGCCTGCTGACTGATTCCTGCCTACTCAGCTCTATGTTCATTGCCTCCAGAGGCACATGATCAGTGTATGACACCAAACATGATCAGCACATGATCAGTCACATGATCAGTGCATGATAAGCCACGTGATCAGTGCATGATCAGTCATGTGATCAGTGCATGATCAGTCACGTGATCAGTGCATGATCAGCCACGTGATCAGTGCATGATCAGTCACGTGATCAGTGCATGATCAATCACGTGATCAGTGCATGATCAGTCACGTGATCAGTGCATGATAGCTACGTGATCAGTGCATGATCAGCCACGTGATCAGTGCATGATAGCCACGTGATCAGTGCATGATAGCCACGTGATCAGTGCATGATCAGTCACGTGATCGTCTGTGATCAGCCACGTGATCAGTGCATGATAGCCACGTGATCAGTGCATGATAGCCACGTGATCAGTGCATGATCAGTCACGTGATCAGTGCATGATCAGTCATGTGATAGTCTGTGATCAGCCACGTGATCAGTGCATGATCAGCCACGTGATCAGTGCATGATCAGTCACGTGATCAGTGCATGATCAGTCACGTGACCAGTGCATGGTAGCTACGTGATCAGTGCATGATCAGCCACGTGATCAGTGCATGATAGCCACGTGATCAGTGCATGATAGCCACGTGATCAGTGCATGATCAGCCACGTGATCAGTGCATGATCAGTCACGTGATCATGCATGATCAGCCACGTGATCAGTGCATGATCAGCCACGTGATCAGTGCATGATCAGTCACGTGATCAGTGCATGATCAGTCACGTGACCAGTGCATGGTAGCTACGTGATCATTGCATGATCAGCCACGTGATCAGTGCATGATAGCCACGTGATCAGTGCATGATCAGCCACGTGATCAGTGCATGATCAGCCACGTGATCAGTGCATGATCAGTCACGTGATCATGTGTGATCAGCCACGTGATCAGTGCATGATCAGCCACGTGATCAGTGCATGATCAGTCACGTGATCAGTGCATGATCAGCCACGTGATCAGTGCATGATAGCCACGTGATCAGTGCATGATCAGTCACGTGATCAGTGCATGATCAGTCACGTGATCAGTGCATGATCAGCCACGTGATCAGTGCATGATCAGCCACGTGATCAGTGCATGATCAGTCACGTGATCAGTGCATGATCAGTCACGTGATCAGTGCATGATCAGTCACGTGATCAGTGCATGATCAGCCACGTGATCAGTGCATGATAGCCACGTGATCAGTGCATGATCAGCCACGTGATCAGTGCATGATCAGTCACGTGATCAGTGCATGATCAGCCACGTGATCAGTGCATGATCGCCACGTGATCAGTGCATGATCAGTCACGTGACAGTGCATGATCAGCCACGTGATCAGTGCATGACAGCCACGTGATCAGTGCATGATAGCCACGTGATCAGTGCATGATCAGTTACGTGAGCAGTGTATGATCAGCCACGTGATCAGTGCATGGTCAGACACGTGAACAGTGTATGATCAGCCACGTGATCAGTGCATGATATCCAAGTGATCAGTGCATGATCAATCACGTGATCAGTGTATGATCAGCCACGTGAACAGTGCATGCTCAGTCACGTGATCAGGGCCTGCTGAGCTGCGTGATTACTGTCTGCTCATCTGCTTGACAATTGCCAGCTGAGCTGCACGATTCCTGCCTGTCATCTGCTTGACAATTGCCAGCTGTGCTGCGTAATTCCTGCCTGCTCAGCTGCTTGATTATTGCCAGCTGAGCAGCATGATTCCTCACAGCTGAGTTCCATGATTATTGCCTGCTGACTGTTGATTCGTGCCTACTCAGCTCTTTGTTTATTGCCTCCAGAGGCACATGATCAGTGTATGATAGCAAACATGATCAGCGCATGATCAGTCACATGATCAGCGCCATTAAGTCACGTGATCACTACATGATAGTCATGTGATCAGTCCATGCTCAGTCACGGTATCAGTGCATGATCAGCCACGTGATCAGTGCATGATCTGTCACATGATTAGTGTATGATCATCCACGTGATCAGTGCATGGGCAGTCATGTGATCAGTGCATGATATAGACGTGATCAGTGCATGATCAGTCACGTGATCAGTGCATGATAGCCACGTGATCAGTGCATGATCAGTCACCTGATGGGTGTATGATCATTCACGTGACCTGTACATGGTAGCTACATGATCATTGCATGATCAGCCACGTGAGCAGTGCATGATAGCCACGTGATCAGTGCATGATCAGTCACGTGATCAGTGCATGATCAGTCATGTGACCAGTACATGGTAGCTGCGTGATCATGCATGATCAGCCACGTGAGCAGTGCATGATAGCCACGTGATCAGTGCATGATCAGCCACGTGATCAGTGCATGATCAGTCACGTGATCAGTGCATGATCAGTCACGTGATCAGTGCATGATCAGTCACGTGATCAGTGCATGATCAGTCACGTGATCAGTGCATGATAGCCACGTGATCAGTGCATGATCAGCCACGTGATCAGTGCATGATAGCCACGTGATCAGTGCATGATCAGTTACGTGAGCAGTGTATGATCAGCCACGTGATCAGTGCATGGTCAGACACGTGAACAGTGTATGATCAGCCACGTGATCAGTGCATGATAGCAAGTGATCAGTGCATGATCAATCACGTGATCAGTGTATGATCAGCCACGTGAACAGTGCATGCTCAGTCACGTGATCTGGGCCTGCTGAGCTGCGTGATTACTGTCTGCTCATCTGCTTGACAATTGCCAGCTGAGCTGCACGATTCCTGCCTGTCATCTGCTTGACAATTGCCAGCTGTGCTGCGTAATTCCTGCCTGCTCAGCTGCTTGATTATTGCCAGCTGAGCAGCATGATTCCTCACAGCTGAGTTCCATGATTATTGCCTGCTGACTGTTTGATTCGTGCCTACTCAGCTCTTTGTTTATTGCCTCCAGAGGCACATGATCAGTGTATGATAGCAAACATGATCAGCGCATGATCAGTCACATGATCAGCGCCATTAAGTCACGTGATCACTACATGATAGTCATGTGATCAGTCCATGCTCAGTCACAGTATCAGTGCATGATCAGCCACGTGATCAGTGCATGATCTGTCACATGATTAGTGTATGATCATCCACGTGATCAGTGCATGGGCAGTCATGTGATCAGTGCATGATATAGACGTGATCAGTGCATGATCAGTCACGTGATCAGTGCATGATAGCCACGTGATCAGTGCATGATCAGTCACCTGATGGGTGTATGATCATTCACGTGACCTGTACATGGTAGCTACATGATCATTGCATGATCAGCCACGTGATCAGTGCATGATAGCCACGTGATCAGTGCATGATCAGTCACGTGATCAGTGCATGATCAGTCATGTGACCAGTACATGGTAGCTGCGTGATCATGCATGATCAGCCACGTGAGCAGTGCATGATAGCCACGTGATCAGTGCATGATCAGTCACGTGATCAGTGCATGATCAGTCACGTGATCAGTGCATGATCAGCCACGTGATCAGTGCATGATCAGCCACGTGATCAGTGCATGATCAGCCACGTGATCAGTGCATGATAGCCACGTGATCAGTGCATGATCAGTCACGTGATCAGTGCATGATCAGTCACGTGATCAGTGCATGATCAGCCACGTGATCAGTGCATGATCAGCCACGTGATCAGTGCATGATCAGTCACGTGATCAGTGCATGATCAGCCACGTGATCAGTGCATGATCAGCCACGTGATCAGTGCATGATCAGCCACGTGATCAGTGCATGATAGTCACGTGATCAGTGCATGATCAGTCACGTGATCAGTGCATGATCAGCCACGTGATCAGTGCATGATAGCCACGTGATCAGTGCATGATCAGTCACGTGATCAGTGCATGATCAGTCACGTGATCAGTGCATGATCAGCCACGTGATCAGTGCATGATCAGTCACGTGATCAGTGCATGATAGCCCGTGATCAGTGCATGATCAGTCACGTGATCAGTGCATGATCAGCCACGTGATCAGTGCATGATAGCCACGTGATCAGTGCATGATCAGTCACGTGATCAGTGCATGATCAGCCACGTGATCAGTGCATGATCAGCCACGTGATCAGTGCATGATCAGTACGTGATCAGTGCATGATCAGCCACGTGATCAGTGCATGATAGCCACGTGATCAGTGCATGATCAGTCACGTGATCAGTGTATGATCAGCCACGTGAACAGTGCATGCTCAGTCACGTGATCAGGGCCTGCTGAGCTGCGTGATTACTGTCTGCTCATCTGCTTGACAATTGCCAGCTGAGCTGCACGATTCCTGCCTGTCATCTGCTTGACAATTGCCACTGTGCTGCGTAATTCCTGCCTGCTCAGCTGCTTGATTATTGCCAGCTGAGCAGCATGATTCCTCACAGCTGAGTTCCATGATTATTGCCTGCTGACTGTTTCCTGCCTACTCAGCTCTTTGTTCATTGCCTCCAGAGGCACATGATCAGTGTATGACAGCAAACATGATCAGTGCATGATCAGTCACATGATCAGTGCATGATAAGCCACGTGATCAGTGCATGATCAGTCACGTGATCAGTGCATGATCAGTCACGTGATCAGTGCATGGTAGCTGCGTGATCAGTGCATGATCAGCCACGTGATCAGTGCATGATAGCCACGTGATCAGTGCATGATCAGTCACGTGATCAGTGCATGATAGCCACGTGATCAGTGCATGATCAGCCACGTGATCAGTGCATGATCAGCCACGTGATCAGTGCATGATAGCCACGTGATCAGTGCATGATCAGCCACGTGATCAGTGCATGATAGCACGTGATCAGTGCATGATAGCCACGTGATCAGTGCATGATCAGTCACGTGATCAGTGCATGATCAGTCACGTGATCAGTGCATGATCAGTCACGTGATCAGTGCATGATCAGTCACGTGACAGTGCATGGTAGCTACGTGATCAGTGCATGATCAGCCACGTGATCAGTGCATGATAGCCACGTGATCAGTGCATGATCAGTCACGTGATCAGTGCATGATCATTACGTGATCAGTGCATGATCAGTCACGTGACAGTGCATGGTAGCTACGTGATCATTGCATGATCAGCCACGTGAGCAGTGCATGATAGCCACGTGATCAGTGCATGATCAGCCACGTGATCAGTGCATGATCAGTCACGTGATCAGTGCATGATCAGTCACGTGATCAGTGCATGATCAGCCACGTGATCAGTGCATGTCAGTCATGTGTCAGTGCATGATAGCCACGTGATCAGTGCATGATCAGTCCCGTGATCAGTGCATGATCAGCCACGTGATCAGTGCATGATCAGCCACGTGATCAGTGCATGATCAGTCACGTGATCAGTGCATGATCAGTCACGTGATCAGTGTATGATCAGCCACGTGAACAGTGCATGCTCAGTCACGTGATCAGGGCCTGCTGAGCTGCGTGATTACTGTCTGCTCATCTGCTTGACAATTGCCAGCTGAGCTGCACGATTCCTGCCTGTCATCTGCTTGACAATTGCCAGCTGTGCTGCGTAATTCCTGCCTGCTCAGCTGCTTGATTATTGCCAGCTGAGCAGCATGATTCCTCACACCTGAGTTCCATGATTATTGCCTGCTGACTGTTTGATTCGTGCCTACTCAGCTCTTTGTTTATTGCCTCCAGAGGCACATGATCAGTGTATGATAGCAAACATGATCAGCGCATGATCAGTCACATGATCAGCGCCATTAAGTCACGTGATCACTACATGATAGTCATGTGATCAGTCCATGCTCAGTCACGGTATCAGTGCATGATCAGCCACGTGATCAGTGCATGATCTGTCACATGATTAGTGTATGATCATCCACGTGATCAGTGCATGGGCAGTCATGTGATCAGTGCATGATATAGACGTGATCAGTGCATGATCAGTCTCGTGATCAGTGCATGATAGCCACGTGATCAGTGCATGATCAGTCACCTGATGGGTGTATGATCATTCACGTGACCTGTACATGGTAGCTACATGATCATTGCATGATCAGCCACGTGAGTAGTGCATGATAGCCACGTGATCACTGCATGATCAGTCACGTGATCAGTGCATGATCAGTCATGTGACCAGTACATGGTAGCTGCGTGATCATCACATGATCAGCCACGTGATCAGTGCATGATAGCCACGTGATCAGTGCATGATCAGACACGTGATCAGTGCATGATCAGTCACGTGATCAGTGCATGATCAGCCACGTGATCAGTGCATGATCAGGCACGTGATCAGTGTATGATCAGCCACGTGATCAGTGCATGATAGCCACGTGATCAGTGCATGATCAGTCACGTGATCAGTGCATGATCAGTCACGTGATCAGTGCATGATCAGCCACGTGATCAGTGCATGATCAGCCACGTGATCAGTGCATGATCAATTACGTGATCAGTGCATGATCAGTCACGTGATCAGTGCATGATAGCTACGTGATCAGTGCATGATCAGCCACGTGATCAGTGCATGATAGCCACGTGATCAGTGCATGATAGCCACGTGATCAGTGCATGATCAGTCACGTGATCGTGTGTGATCAGCCACGTGATCAGTGCATGATAGCCACGTGATCAGTGCATGATCAGCCACGTGATCAGTGCATGATAGCCACGTGATCAGTGCATGATCAGTTACGTGATCAGTGCATGATCAGTCACGTGATCAGTGCATGGTTGCTACGTGATCAGTGCATGATCAGCCACGTGATCAGTGCATGATAGCCACGTGATCAGTGCATGATCAGTCACGTGATCAGTGCATGATCAGTCACGTGATCAGTGCATGATCATTTACGTGATCAGTGCATGATCAGTCACGTGACCAGTATATGGTAGCTACGTGATCATTGCATGACAGCCACGTGATCAGTGCATGATAGCCACGTGATCAGTGCATGATCAGTTACGTGATCAGTGTATGATCAGCCACGTGATCAGTGCATGAGTGCCACGTGATCAGTGCATGATCAGCCACGTGATCAGTGCATGTCAGTCATGTGTCAGTGCATGATAGCCACGTGATCAGTGCATGATCAGTCCCGTGATCAGTGCATGATCAGCCACGTGATCAGTGCATGATCAGCCACGTGATCAGTGCATGATCAGTCACGTGATCAGTGCATGATAGCCACGTGATCAGTGCATGATCAGCCACGTGATCAGTGCATGATAGCCACGTGATCAGTGCATGATCAGCCACGTGATCAGTGCATGATCAGCCACGTGATCAGTGCATGATCAGTCACGTGATCAGTGCATGATCAGCCACGTGATCAGTGCATGATGAGTCACGTGATCAGTGCATGATCAATTACGTGATCAGTGCATGATCAGTCACGTGATCAGTGCATGATAGCTACGTGATCAGTGCATGATCAGCCACGTGATCAGTGCATGATCAGTCACGTGATCAGTGCATGATCAGTCACGTGATCAGTGCATGATCAGTCACGTGATCAGTGCATGATAGCCACGTGATCATGCATGATCAGCCACGTGATCAGTGCATGATAGCCACGTGATCAGTGCATGATCAGCCACGTGATCAGTGCATGATGCCACGTGATCAGTGCATGATCAGTCACGTGATCAGTGCATGATCAGCCACGTGATCAGTGCATGATCAGCCACGTGATCAGTGCATGATAGCCACGTGATCAGTGCATGATCAGTCACGTGATCAGTGCATGATCAGCCACGTGATCAGTGCATGATCAGACACGTGATCAGTGCATGATCAGCCACGTGATCAGTGCATGATAGCCACGTGATCAGTGCATGATCAGTCACGTGATCAGTGCATGATCAGTCACGTGATCTGATCAGTGCATGATCAGCCACGTGATCAGTGCATGATAGCCACGTGATCAGTGCATGATCAGTCACGTGATCAGTGCATGATCAGTCACGTGATCAGTGCATGATCAGCCACGTGATCAGTGCATGATCAGTCACGTGATCAGTGCATGATCAGTCACGTGATCAGTGCATGATAGCTACGTGATCAGTGCATGATCAGCCACGTGATCAGTGCATGATCAGCCACGTGATCAGTGCATGATCAGTCACGTGATCAGTGCATGATCAGTCACGTGATCAGTGCATGATCAGTCACGTGATCAGTGCATGATCAGCTACGTGATCAGTGCATGATCAGCCACGTGATCAGTGCATGATAGCCACGTGATCAGTGCATGATCAGCCACGTGATCAGTGCATGATCAGCCACGTGATCAGTGCATGATCAGCCACGTGATCAGTGCATGATCAGCCACGTGATCAGTGCATGATACCACGTGATCAGTGCATGATCAGTCACGTGATCAGTGCATGATCAGCCACGTGATCAGTGCATGATAGCCACGTGATCAGTGCATGATAGCCACGTGATCAGTGCATGATCAGTCACGTGATCAGTGCATGATCAGCCACGTGATCAGTGCATGATCAGCCACGTGATCAGTGCATGATAGCCACGTGATCAGTGCATGATCAGTCACGTGATCAGTGCATGATCAGTCACGTGATCAGTGCATGATCAGCCACGTGATCAGTGCATGATCAGCCACGTGATCAGTGCATGATCAGTCACGTGATCAGTGCATGATCAGTCACGTGATCAGTGCATGATCAGTCACGTGATCAGTGCATGGTAGCTACGTGATCATTGCATGATCAGCCACGTGATCAGTGCATGATAGCCACGTGATCAGTGCATGATCAGCCACGTGATCAGTGCATGATCAGTCACGTGATCAGTGCATGATCAGTCACGTGATCAGTGCATGATCAGCCACGTGATCAGTGCATGTCAGTCATGTGATCAGTGCATGATAGCCCGTGATCAGTGCATGATCAGTCCCGTGATCAGTGTATGATCAGCCACGTGATCAGTGCATGATAGCCACGTGATCAGTGCATGATCAGTCACGTGATCAGTGCATGATCAGTCACGTGATCAGTGTGTGATCAGCCACGTGAACAGTGCATGCTCAGTCACGTGATCAGGGCCTGCTGAGCTGCGTGATTACTGTCTGCTCATCTGCTTGACAATTGCCAGCTGAGCTGCACGATTCCTGCCTGTCATCTGCTTGACAATTGCCACCTGTGCTGCGTAATTCCTGCCTGCTCATCTACTTGATTATTGCCAGCTGAGCAGCATGATTTCTCAGAGCTGAGTTCCATGATTATAGCCTGCTGACTGATTCCTGCCTACTCAGCTCTTTGTTCATTGCCTCCAGAGGCACATGATCAGTGTATGACAGCAAACATGATCAGCACATGATCAGTCACATGATCAGTGCATGATAAGCCACGTGATCAGTGCATGATCAGTCATGTGATCAGTGCATGATCAGTCACGTGACCAGTACATGGTAGCCACGTGATCAGTGCATGATCAGCCACGTGATCAGTGCATGATAGCCACGTGATCAGTGCATGATCAGTCACGTGATCAGTGCATGATCAGTCACGTGATCAGTGTGTGATCAGCCACGTGATCAGTGCATGATATCCACGTGATCAGTGCATGATAGCCACGTGATCAGTGCATGATCAGTCACGTGATCAGTGCATGATCAGTCACGTGATCGTGTGTGATCAGCCACGTGATCAGTGCATGATGAGCCACGTGATCAGTGCATGATCAATTACGTGATCAGTGCATGATCAGTCACGTGACCAGTACATGGTTGCTACGTGATCGTGCATGATCAGCCACGTGAGCAGTGCATGATAGCCACGTGATCAGTGCATGATCAGTCACGTGATCAGTGCATGATCAGTCACGTGATCAGTGCATGATCATTTACGTGATCAGTGCATGATCAGTCACGTGACCAGTATATGGTAGCTTCGTGATCATTCATGACGAGCCACGTGAGCAGTGCATGATAGCCACGTGATGTGTGCATGATCAGTTACGTGAGCAGTGTATGATCAGCCACGTGATCAGTGCATGAGTGCCACGTGATCAGTGCATGATATGTCACGTGACAGTGTGTGATCAGCCACGTGAACAGTGCATGTTCAGCCACGTGATCAGTGCATGATAGCCACGTGATCAGTGCATGATCAGTTACGTGAGCAGTGTATGATCAGCCACGTGATCAGTGCATGGTCAGACACGTGATCAGTGTATGATCAGCCACGTGATCAGTGCATGATATCCACGTGATCAGTGCATGATCAATCACGTGATCAGTGTATGATCAGCCACGTGATCAGTGCATGATAGCCACGTGATCAGTGCATGATCAGTCACGTGATCAGTGCATGATCAGCCACGTGATCAGTGCATGCTCAGTCACGTGATCAGTGCCTGCTGAGCTGCGTGATTCCTGCCTGTCATCTGCTTGACAATTGTCAGCTGTGCTGCGTAATTCCTGCCTGCTCAGCTGCTTGATTATTGCCAGCTGAGCAGCATGATTCCTCACACCTGAGTTCCATGATTATTGCCTGCTGACTGTTTGATTCGTGCCTACTCAGCTCTTTGTTTATTGCCTCCAGAGGCACATGATCAGTGTATGATAGCAAACATGATCAGTGCATGATCAGTCACATGATCAGCGCCATTAAGTCACGTGATCACTACATGATAGTCATGTGATCAGTCCATGCTCAGTCACGGTATCAGTGCATGATCAGCCACGTGATCAGTGCATGATCAGTCACGTGATCAGTGTATGATCAGCCACGTGATCAGTGCATGATAGCACGTGATCAGTGCATGATCAGTCACGTGATCAGTGCATGATCAGTCACGTGATCAGTGCATGATCAGCCACGTGATCAGTGCATGATCAGTCACGTGATCAGGGCCTGCTGAGCTGCGTGATTACTGTCTGCTCATCTGCTTGACAATTGCCAGCTGAGCTGCACGATTCCTGCCTGTCATCTGCTTGACAATTGCCACCTGTGCTGCGTAATTCCTGCCTGCTCATCTGCTTGATTATTGCCAGCTGAGCAGCATGATTTCTCAGAGCTGAGTTCCATGATTATAGCCTGCTGACTGATTCCTGCCTACTCAGCTCTATGTTCATTGCCTCCAGAGGCACATGATCAGTGTATGACACCAAACATGATCAGTGCATGATCAGTCACATGATCAGTGCATGATAAGCCACGTGATCAGTGCATGATCAATTATGTGATCAGTGCATGATCAGTCACGTGATCAGTACATGGTAGCTACGTGATCAGTGCATGATCAGCCACGTGATCAGTGCATGATAGCCACGTGATCAGTGCATGATCAGTCACGTGATCAGTGCATGATCAGTCACGTGATCAGTGCATGATCAGCCACGTGATCAGTGCATGATAGCCACGTGATCAGTGCATGATCAGTCACGTGATACGTGTGTGATCAGCCACGTGATCAGTGCATGATATCCACGTGATCAGTGCATGATAGCCACGTGATCAGTGCATGATCAGTCACGTGATCAGTGCATGATCAGTCACGTGATACGTGTGTGATCAGCCACGTGATCAGTGCATGATGAGCCACGTGATCAGTGCATGATCAATTACGTGATCAGTGCATGATCAGTCACGTGACCAGTACATGGTTGCTACGTGATCGTTGCATGATCAGCCACGTGAGCAGTGCATGATAGCCACGTGATCAGTGCATGATCAGTCACGTGATCAGTACATGATCAGTCACGTGAACAGTGCATGATCATTTACGTGATCAGTGCATGATCAGTCACGTGACCAGTATATGGTAGCTACGTGATCATTCCATGACGAGCCACGTGAGCAGTGCATGATAGCCACGTGATGTGTGCATGATGAGTTACGTGAGCAGAGTATGATCAGCCACGTGATCAGTGCATGAGTGCCACGTGATCAGTGCATGATATGTCACGTGACAGTGTGTGATCAGCCACGTGAACAGTGCATGTTCAGCCACGTATTCAGTGCATGATAGCCACGTGATAAGTGCATTATCAGTTACGTGAGCAGTGTATGATCAGCCACGTGATCAGTGCATGGTCAGACACGTGAACAGTGTATGATCAGCCACGTGATCAGTGCATGATATCCAAGTGATCAGTGCATGATCAATCACGTGATCAGTGCATGCTCAGTCACGTGATCTGGGCCTGCTGAGCTGCGTGATTACTGTCTGCTCATCTGCTTGACAATTGCCAGCTGAGCTGCACGATTCCTGCCTGTCATCTGCTTGACAATTGCCAGCTGTGCTGCGTAATTCCTGCCTGCTCAGCTGCTTGATTATTGCCAGCTGAGCAGCATGATTCCTCACAGCTGAGTTCCATGATTATTGCCTGCTGACTGTTTGATTCGTGCCTACTCAGCTCTTTGTTTATTGCCTCCAGAGGCACATGATCAGTGTATGATAGCAAACATGAACAGCGCATGATCAGTCACATGATCAGCGCCATTAAGTCACGTGATCACTACATGATAGTCATGTGATCAGTCCATGCTCAGTCACGGTCTCAGTGCATGATCAGCCACGTGATCAGTGCATGATCTGTCACATGATTAGTGTATGATCATCCACGTGATCAGTGCATGGGCAGTCATGTGATCAGTGCATGATATAGACGTGATCAGTGCATGATCAGTCACGTGATCAGTGCATGATAGCCACGTGATCAGTGCATGATCAGTCACCTGATGGGTGTATGATCATTCACGTGACCTGTACATGGTAGCTACATGATCATTGCATGATCAGCCACGTGAGTAGTGCATGATAGCCACGTGATCAGTGCATGATCAGTCACGTGATCAGTGCATGATCAGTCACGTGATCAGTGCATGATCAGCCACGTGATCAGTGCATGATAGCCACGTGATCAGTGCATGATCAGTCACGTGATCAGTGCATGATCAGTCACGTGATCAGTGCATGATCAGCCACGTGATCAGTGCATGATCAGCCACGTGATCAGTGCATGATCAATCACGTGATCAGTGCATGATCAGTCACGTGATCAGTGCATGGTAGCTACGTGATCAGTGCATGATCAGCCACGTGATCAGTGCATGATAGCCACGTGATCAGTGCATGATCAGCCACGTGATCAGTGCATGATCAGTCCCGTGATCAGTGCATGATCAGCCACGTGATCAGTGCATGATAGCCACGTGATCAGTGCATGATCAGTCACGTGATCAGTGCATGATCAGTCACGTGATCAGTGTATGATCAGCCACGTGAACAGTGCATGCTCAGTCACGTGATCAGGGCCTGCTGAGCTGCGTGATTACTGTCTGCTCATCTGCTTGACAATTGCCAGCTGAGCTGCACGATTCCTGCCTGTCATCTGCTTGACAATTGCCACCTGTGCTGCGTAATTCCTGCCTGCTCATCTACTTGATTATTGCCAGCTGAGCAGCATGATTTCTCAGAGCTGAGTTCCATGATTATAGCCTGCTGACTGATTCGTGCCTACTCAGCTCTTTGTTCATTGCCTCCAGAGGCACATGATCAGTGTATGACACCAAACATGATCAGCACATGATCAGTCACATGATCAGTGCATGATAAGCCACGTGATCAGTGCATGATCAATTATGTGATCAGTGCATGATCAGTCATGTGACCAGTGCATGGTAGCTGTGTGATCAGTGCATGATCAGCCACGTGATCAGTGCATGATAGCCACGTGATCAGTGCATGATCAGTCACGTGATCAGTGCATGATCAGTCACGTGATCAGTGCATGATCAGTCACGTGATCAGTGCATGATAGCCACGTGATCAGTGCATGATCAGTCACGTGATACGTGTGTGATCAGCCACGTGATCAGTGCATGATATCCACGTGATCAGTGCATGATAGCCACGTGATCAGTGCATGATTAGTCACGTGATCAGTGCATGATCAGTCACGTGATACGTGTGTGATCAGCCACGTGATCAGTGCATGATGAGCCACGTGATCAGTGCAGGATCAATTACGTGATCAGTGCATGATCAGTCACGTGACCAGTACATGGTTGCTACGTGATCGTTGCATGATCAGCCACGTGAGCAGAGCATGATAGCCACGTGATCAGTGCATGATCAGTCACGTGATCAGTACATGATCAGTCACGTGAACAGTGCATGATCATTTACGTGATCTGTGCATGATCAGTC